>NC_064854.1:55187487-55364987 GCF_024139225.1 Suncus etruscus | reverse complement strand
TAGCGCCACCTTGCCAGCCCCCCTTTCTCTTTCTTTCTTTCTTTCTTTCTTTCTTTCTTTCTTTTTTCTTTCTTTCATTCTTTCTTTTCTTTCTTTCTTTCTTCTCTTTTCTTTCTTTCTTTCTTTCTTTCTTTCTTCTTTCTTTCTTTCCTTTCTCTTTCTTTCTTTCTTTCTTTCTTTCTTTCTTTCTTTCTTTCTTTCTTTCTTTCTTTCTTTCTTTCTCTCTTTCTTTCTCTCTCTCTTTCTTTCTCTCCTTCTTTCCTTCTTTCTTTCCTTTCTTCCTTCCTTCCTTCCTCCCCTCCCTCCCTCCCTCCCTCCCTCCCTCCTTTCTTTCTTCTTTCTTTCTTTCTTTCTTTCTTTCTTTCTGTCTGTCTTTCGTTCTTTCTTTCTTTCTTTCTTTCTTTCTTTCTTTCTTTCTTTCTTTCTTTCTTTCTTTCTTTCTCTTTTTTTTCTGTCACACCCAGCAGCGCTCAGGGGTTACTCCTGGCTCTACACTCAGAAATCGTTCCTGGCAGGCTCGGGGGACCATATGGGATGCCAGGGTTCGAACCACCATCCTTCTGCTGTGCTATCTCTACAGCCCCTGTTTTTTCTTTTTTCTTTTGGTTTTTGGGTCACACCCAGCAGTGCTCGGGGATTACTCCAGGCTCCATGCTCAGAAATCACTCCTGGCAGGCACAGGGGACCATATGGAATACTGGGATTTGAACCAGTGACCTTCTGCATGAAAGGCAAATGCCTTACCTCCATGCTATCTCTCCAGGCCCATGTTTTTTTTTCCTTTTAAGTTCTGTCAATACCTTGTTATTTTTTTAGATATTCGCACCCTCATTTGATGGGTATTGGGTGAATAATTCTCCCATTCTGTGGTGACTTTTGAATCCTAGGCACTATTTCCTTTGAGGCGCAGAAGCTTCTCAGCTTAATAAAGTCCCATCAGTTTATCTCTGCTTTGAATTATTTGGAGAGTGCTGTTTCCTCCTTGAGATGCCTTTAGTCTCAATGTCATGGAGTGTTTTACCTACAAGTTGTTCTATATACCTTATAGTTTCAGGCCTGATATCAAGGTCTTTAATCCATTTAGATTTGAGCATACAGCTAACCTTGGTTCAATCCTCAGCACCCCATAGAACCCCCTAAGTCCCGCCAGAGGTGACCTTTGAGTGCAGGGCCCAGAGTGAGTCATGAGTATCACCCCGAAACATAAAAATAAAAGAAAAAGAATAGAACCAGGAGAAAGTGCTGTGGGCTGAGTGAAATGCCACCCCATGACCTGGGGTCTAAGGGCAGCAGAGATCAGTGTGGCCAAGGAACTGGATTAGGAGGGCTGGTTCAGACACACACACACACACACACACACACACACACACACACACAAACGCACACATGCACATATACACACATACACACACTCAAGTATAAACACACATACAAACATGCATACACAGACTGTCATTGTCTCAGTGTCTCATTTAGGAGCATAGCTTAGGCTGGTTTTCTTTTTTTTTTTTTTTTTTTTTTTTTGGTTTTTCAGGCCACACCCTTTTGATGCTCTGGGGTTACTCCTGTCTAAGCGCTCAGAAATTGCCCCTGGCTTAGGGGGACCATATGGGACGCTGGGAGATCGAACTGCGGTCCTTCCTTGGCTAGCCCTTGCAAGGCAGACACCTTACCTCTAGCGCCACCTCCCCGGCCCCTAGGCTGGTTTTCTTGATGGACTGGAGTGATAGCACAGTAAGAAGGGTATTTGCCTTGTCAATGGCTGATGTGGGTTCAATCCTCAGCATCCTATATGGTCCCCTGAGCACTGCCAGGCATAACTCCTGAGCACAGAGCCAGGAATAATCTCTGAGCACCACTGAGTGTGGCCCCAAATCAAATAAAAAAAATAAAATATTTTTGTTTGTTCATTTGTTTGTGGGCTATACTGGTGGAGCTCCAGGCTAAGTGTGGACCATCATCAGTGCTAAAGACTGAAGCTGGGCCTCCTGTGTGCAAAGCCTGCCCACTGAGCTGTCTCTTGGGCCCTCACATTTATCTGCCTTGCTGGGTGCTGCAGAGAGGGGACACATTTGGGATGAGTTGTCAGGTGACATCCATGAAGAGAACCCAAAAATTAGGGAAAGAGGTACCTGAGTTCTTGTTCTCTTTGCTTGTTTTTGAGGCCACACAGCAGTAAGGCATTTGCCTAGCACACAGTCAACACAGGATGAACCCCAGTTTGAATGCCAGCATCCCATATGGTCCCGAGAATGCCAGGAGCGACTTCTGAGCACAGAGCCAGGAGTAACCAACCCCTGAGTGCCACTGGGTGTGACCCCAAAATAGAAACAAACAAAATAAAGTCTGATTTCATTAATAATTGGGGGGGGGGCAGAGATAGCATGAAGGTTAAGGCATTAGCCTTGCATGCAAAAGGACAGTGGTTTGAATCCCAGCATCTCATATGGTCCCCCGAGCCTGCCAGGAGGGATATCTGAGCACAGAGCCAGGATTGACCCCTGAGCACTGCCGGGTGTGACCCAACAACAACAACAACAACAACAAATAATAATAATAATAATAATAATAATAATAATAAGGGATTTTAGCCATAATACTTGACTCCAGAACCCCCAGACTTCCCAATTTGGGGGCTGCCTCCCCTCATGAGCCCTCTAGGGCTTGTCTACCCCTTTCTTCTGGGCACTGTCTTTCCCTCACTCTTCACAGGCTGCCCTCTGACCCCCACCCCCACTCTGCCCACTTCAGGCAGGTGGAAAACCGAGCCAGACAAGCTGAGGAGAATTTCGAGGAGGCGAACGAGAAGCTTCTTTACACCCTCATCAGAATCCAGGAACTGGAGAGTGAGCTGCGGGCACAGGCGAGGTGGTCGATGGAGAGAGAGAGAGAGGAGACTGAAGAGGATGCATGGAGCTGGTTGCCACAGCCCTGAGCCATGGTGAGGCATGCTTTCTCTGGGCCACTTTGGGCTCTGAATCCATCCCAGGGAGCAGTTCATGCCAGGAGCAGTATTTTATGGAAGAACATTGATATCTTTTGTGCAAGTGATTTCAGCATTTTCTTTCTTTGCTTTTTGGTTTTTGTTTGTTTGTTTTTGTTTTTGGGCTACACCTGGTGATGCTCAGGGGTTACTCCTGGCTATGTGCTTAGAAATCACTCCTGGCTTGGGGGACCATATGGGACACCGGGGGATCGAACCGTGGTCCGTCCAAGGCTAGCGCGGACAAGGCAGACAGACGCCTTACCACTGTGCCACCGCTCCGGCCCCTGCTTTTGTTTTGTGTCAATACCCAGGGCTGACTCCTGGCTCTCCACTCAGGAATTCCTCTTGGTGGTGATAGGGGGACCCTGTAGGATGCTGGGGATAGAACTGGGATCAGTGCCCTCCCTACTGTGCTATCCCTCAGGCCCCTTTTCCAGGAACCAGCCCCAGGTTGAACAGAGATGAAGCAGGGCCACTATAAGGATTAAAAAAAAAAAACACATGAGGGGCTGGAGCAATAGTGCATAGTGCCTTTCACGAAGCTGATCCAGGACAGACCTCGGACAGACCTGGCATCCCATATGGTCCCCCAAACCAGGAGCAAATTTCTGAGTGCACAGCCAGGAGTAACCCCTGAGCATCACCAAGTGTGGTCCCCCTGAGCATCACCAAGTGTGGCCCAAAAAACAAACAAACAAAAAAAAAAACCATAAGAGACAGAGAGAGAAAAGGAGGAATCAGGAAGCTCACAGCCTCATGGACTGATAGCCCTAACTGTTCTCCAAGTACACTATTATTTAGTACCAGAACCACTGGATGAAGAAGGGAAGAGGATAATTACTTGTCTATGCTAATCTTTCCTGGTCAGGATTTTCTCTTATCAAAGCTGCAGTTGATACTAAGTCTCTGGACCTTCTTCATCTGGGAGAAGGTGCAGATAAAAGAGTGATTACAGGAATCAAGCAATAACACAGTGGGTAGTGCATTTGCCTTGCAAGCAGCTGACCTGGGTTCTATCCCCGACATCCCATATGGTCTCCCAAGCCTGCCAAAAGTGATTTCTGAGAGCAAGCCAGGAATAACTTCTGAGTGCTGTTGGGTGTGGCCCAAAACAAAACAAAACAAAACAAAAATAATGATTACAGCATCCCACCAAAAGCGTGTTCCCTATGATGCCAGCATTCTGGTAACTAGAAATTTAGGGTCCCTTAGTCACGTCTTTTTGTTTGGGGGACATACCTGGCAGCACTTGGGTTACTCCTGGCTTTTCACTCAGAACTCACTTCTGGTGATGCTCGGGGCATTATATGGAATGCCAGGGACCAACCAATTTGGGGTCAGCCACAGGCAAGGCAATTTTGTTGTCCTGCTATGCTATTGCTCCAGCCCCTAACTCACTTTTTTCCACTGCTCTCCTGATACTATCTGAAGAGTCACATTCTCTAGGAGATAGATTGAGGTTTGATTCCTACCAAGCTCCCAGACAGGAAAGAAAGTTTCCATTCCTCTGTCCAATTGGGGCAGGGGGAATAATTCCAGTTGTAGAGATCCTCAGGAAATAATTCACACAGTGAAGAGGTACAAGAATGGGTTTAGGAAATTCAGTGCTCAAGCAAGAAATTCAAACCACCCAAGCTTTCTGTTCCTAAGAAGGAACACAGCTCCGTGAAAGAAGACCGAAGAATGAGCCCCTGCCTTCCTCAGACCCCTGCTTGTATTGACAAGAATCAGGTCCCACCCTAGGGTGGGAGAAGAATACCAAATAAGGAATAATCCCATATACTATCCTAGGGTAGAGTACAAATATTGATTAGGGTAGGATCAGTAACCCAACAACTATCATCTCTCCAGCTAAGCTTATTTTCTGGATGCCTGTATATCTAAGAGCATTGGAACATTTGTTTTTGTTTTTGGGTCACACCCGGTGGTGCTCAGAGATTACTCCTGGCTCTGTGTTCAGAAATTGCTCCTGGCAGATTTGGGGGACCATATAAGATGCTGGGATTCAAACCACCTTCCGTCCTGGATAGGCTGCATGCAAGGCAAACTCCCTACCATTTTGCTATCTCTCTGGCGCCAGCATTGGAACATTTTAAATGGAAAAATATCCTTCACAAGACTCTCCTGAGGAATGGGTGGACAGCCACTGGCAGAGGGCTGAGCAGCCTGACCAACTGTACTGGGAGTAGCCCCAGAGCACAGGCAGGGACAGCCCCCAAACTACAAGGAAAAGAGGGGCTGGAGGTTAGTATAGCTGGGAAGGTGTTTGCTATGCATATGCTCAGTGAATACAGCTTTTGCCAAGTTTGATCCCTGGCATCCCACAGGGTCCCAAGCCCTGCCAGGAGTTATTCCTGAGTGCAGAACCAGGAGTAATCCCTGAGCACTGCTGGGTGGGATCCACCAACCTCCCCTGCACAAAAAAAAGACAAGTACAAATATAGTCTCTGTGAAAACCATCTTTTAGGGATTCTTTCACTGGGTGAGTTTTTGTGCCATGTCTGGTGTGTGGGATACAGTTGTCCATATGGGGGGATGAAAGGGCCTCAGGATGGACCCCACGAGGCACTTGGAATCCCTGCAGAGGACTATGGGCCAGAGCCAGCCCTGGAAATTCGGGCCATTTATTTCCAAGACCAAATGGCACTTCCACAAGCCCTGCCTAGAATATTTCTTTCTTTCTTTCTTTCCTTCCTTCCTTCCTTCCTTCCTCCTCCCTCCCTCCTTCCCTCCCCCCTCCCTCCCTCCCTTCCCTCCTTCCCTCCCTCCCTTTCCTCCCTCCCTCCCTCCCTTCTCCTTCCCTCCCTCCCTCCCTCCCTCCCTTCCTCCCTCCTTCCCTCCCTCCCTTCCTTCCTCCTTTCCTCCCTTCCTCCCTCCCTCCCTCCCTCCCTCGCCTCCCCGCTCCCTTCCCGACCCCCCTAGAGCATTGGGGAGTCCTTCCTCCTGGCTTTCAGGGGCCCGATGAGGGGTGTGGAGGGACTGGGGAAGGGGAGGCTGTCGGGGCCCGTTGGTCTGTTTCCGGGCGCCGCGAGGCTGCTGCGCAGGTCCAGGGGCAGAGGCAGCACCAGCGTGGCTGGAGCCTGCGCAGAGAGAGCCTGCAGGGCCTGCAGACAGCGCAGCTGCACGGCCGCCGGGGAGCTGGCCAGGGTCTCAGCTGCCAAACGCAGGGACTCGGAGGCTACTTTCTCCCCTTCGGCCGCGATGACCTGTGAGGAAGGGCCGCCGTCAGCACGCAGGGGCCGGCACCGCTCTTTACTGTATTTTTTTATTTTTTGGATTTTTTTGGGGGAAGGGGTCAACCCGGCAGCGCTCAGAAGTTACTCCTGGTTCTATGCTCAGAAATCGCTCCTGGCAGGGCATATGGGATGTCGGGATTCGAACCACCGTCTTTCTGCATGCAAGGCAAACGCGCTACTTCCATGCTATCTCTCCGACCCCTCTTTACTGTATTTATTTTACTTGGGGGAGCCACACCCCAGTGGTGCTCAGGTCACATGGGATGCCTGTACCCGAACCCAGGTCAGCTGCGTGCAAGGCCAGCTCCCTCCCAGCTGTGTTATAGTGCTGGCCCCTCCGTCATTCCACTTTAGTTGGACACAATCCAGGGGTGCTGTGTATCAGCTGCAGTTGTCGGTACCCAACCTTAAAACCAAGGGGAAGGGGCCGGAGAGATAGCATGGAGATAAGGTGTTTGCCTTTCATGTAGAAGGTCATCGGTTCAAATCCCGACATCCCATATGGTCCCCCGTGCCTGCCAGGAGCAATTTCTGAGCATGGAGCCAGGAGTAACCCCTGAGCACTGCCGGGTGTGACCCAAAAACCACACACAAATAAATAAATAAATAAATAAATAAACAAATAAATAAATAAATAAAGATAACAAAAAAATAAAACCAAGGGGAAGAGGGCAGGAATGCAAATGCCCAGGGAATTATTAATCCTGTCTTATGGCCCTGGAAGACTTGGTACGAGGGTCCACTTCCAGCCTTCTAGAGAAGAGACTGGGGATGGTCCAGAGGCAGGCACTCCCACCGCTTCCTGCATACCAATTATGCCACGTGTGACCTCTGATACTACAGAAGGTAAAAGTTCTGTAGCAACAGCAGAGGGAAGCTGTAAGGAGAAGACCCAGGTTTGGAGCTGTCAAATCCCCAAAGAAGTGGGTTTTGGGGGTTCAGCTGGAGCCAAAGCACACAGGGAGGGTCCTGGCCCTGCATGTGAACAACCCAAGTTTGATCCCAGCATCACTTAAGGTCTTCAGTAATGCCTTAGCGCAGAGCCAGAAGTAACCACTAAGCACTATGTGGGGAGGGGTATGGCTCAAAAACAGAGAGGGAGGAAGGGAGGAAGGAGAAAGAGAGAGATGGGGTTTTCAATGCAGAATTTTCTAGAAAAAAGATGAGTCACCAGTGCAGCAAGGTGGTGGCGAACAAGTACACCATGAAGGGCCAAGTCTGTCAGAAAGGAAGGGAGCACCCCACAGACTCTCCTTCAAGTGCTCCAAGTACCCACCTTCCATGTGTGAAGCCCTGGGTTCAGTCCCTGGCACCACCTGAAGCATGTAGAAGGGTGGTCTGGAAATCCAGTGGGTCTGTTGTGTAGGAGTGGCTAGCTCTAGGGTTCTTGGGGCTAGTGGGACAACCCAAATGCAGGAGTGCTGGGGTTTGGGGGCCTGCGCACATCAGCATACTCACCCGCACTTTGGCCTGTCTTTGCGCTTCTGCTTCCACAGCCAGCGAGTGCTGGAGGCCAGCAGGCAGCCGCACGTCCTTACTGAAAGGGAAAATGGGGGGCTGAAGAGCTGGCCCAGTGACATAAGGCTATCAGGGACACACACTTGCCCTGCCTCTCCCCACCATGGGCTCCAGAATCCAGCAGATTCCCACTCTGTCTTGGAATGGGAGGCCAACCTGGGTTCTATCCCTGGCATCCCAAATGGTCCCCTAGCATTGTCAAGAGTGATTCCTTAGTGCAAAGCTAGGATTAAACCCTGAGCATCACTGGGTATGACCCCCCAAAAAACCCAAACCAAGCAAACAAACAAAAAAAAGATATTCAGAGCCTGAGAGATAGCATAGAGGTAGGGTGTTTGTCTTGCATGCAGGAGGACGGTGGTTCGAATCCTGGCATCCCATCCCATATGGTCCCCCGAGTCTGCCAGGGGAGTGATTTCTGAGCATAGAGCCAAGAGTAATCCCCTGAGCACCACCGGGGTGTGACCCAAAAACAAACAAACAAACAAAAATATTCGTATCTTTTTTTCTCCCCACACTCTCAACCATGTGGTACCAAGGATTAAACCCTGGGCCTTCTGCATGAAAACATGTGCTCCAGCCCTTTGAGCCGCCTCCCCTGCCCTACCACTGCAACTTTCAAAATATACAAGTGAGGGCTGAAGTGACAGTACAGTGGGTAAGGTGCTTGCCTTACCAGTAGCCAACCTAAGTTTGATCCCTGGCATCCCATATATTTATTTCTCTGAGCATCTCTAGGAGTGATCCTTGAATGCAGACTAAGTCCTAAGCATCTCTAGGTATGACCCCAAAACCAACACCCAAACAAGCAAAAAACAATATGCAAATGAATGAGAAATTAGAAAATCAGTAAATTGTTTTTCCTCTTTTCTCCTCTCCCCTACATTTCTGCAAATGTAACTCTGGGCCTCATTCACTGAGGATTTTTTCCCAGCAAGAATTTTCCCCTCTGGGGCCAGAGAGATAGCACAGTGGTGTTTGCCTTGCAAGCAGCCGACTCCAGGACCTAAGGTGGTTGGTTTGAATCCCAGCGTCCCACATAGTCTCCCATGCCTGCCAGGAGTTATGTCTGAGCAGATAGCCAGGAGTAACCCCTGAGCACCGATGGGTGTGGCCCAAAACACCCCCCCCAAATTTTTCCCTCAAATTTTCCCCACTTGCTCCCTCCATGCTTCCTGGCATCCTCTGTAGCCAGTCTCCTACCCACATTTCGGCTCTCTCCACTTTGATCCCCCAGGTACAAGCCACCGAGTCCAAGGCAACCTGTGGAGAAAAACTGGGCATCAGTGAAGCACTGCAGAGGAGACCCTGCGCTTCAGTATGAAATTCCTCTGCTTTGCCCTTAGTGAACGTTCCCTGACCTGTTCCTTCCCTGTGAGCCCCGCTCCACCAAGTCCCACTCCACCCAACCCTGCAGGCAACTCTCTCTGTTCATCAGACCCTGGACTAGTCAGTTCTGTCCTTTCTCCACCTTCTGTCTGCCCATCTTTCCATTCCTGCTTGGCAATTCTGGCTCCCCAATAGAAGGAAATGCGTGGCCTCTGACCTGCACCCCATCCTTGCCTTAGTCTCCCCAGAAACCTCTTTGTGACCCAGCACTGTGTGCTGATTTTCTGGGTCAGTGTAAGTAATAAACTTTGTTCTACTTTCAGCTCCTCATTCCTTCCCTTCTCCTAGGAGCCCACAGTATTTTTCCTAGTAGCAAAGTTAGCGCAGTGGCTCAGGTCTCACACAGTGGGTCAGTTTTCTCAGCTAAATGTCTGCTCCAGCCCAGCCAGGGCCCATCAACCCCACCAAGGCCTTGGGTCCTCTTGTGAGGGAGGGGTCCCCTTAGCTGCCTTGTTCCCTCCCAACCTAGCTTGGTGCCAGGGCACCCATGGATGGCCTCTAGTATCGCCCACGTCACCCTGGAATAACTGCCATGTGGCAGCTGGGTGCCCCTTGGTTCTCACCTGTCCTGGGTCCCCATGCCAGTGTGCAACAGGCAGCAGCACCAGGCCCACCCATGGGTGAGGCTGCTGAGAAACCCCTATCCCCCCCCTTCATTCCGGTCCAGTCAGTCTCAGTGGCTGGTTCCCCTTTTTTTATTTTTGTTTTTGTTTTTGGGTCACACCTGGCAACACTTGGGTTGCTCCTGGCTCTATGCTCAGAAATCGCTCCTGGCAGGCTCAGGGGACCATATGGGATGCTGGGATTCGAACCGCTGACCTTCAGCATGCAAGGCAAACCCCTTTCCTTCATGCTATCTCTCCAGCCCATGGTTCCCCTCTTTTTATAGAAAGTTTTATTTCAAAGGCCCGGGATGGGCTCAGAGCTGTTATTTTGTTGGGGAGGTACATCTGGCGATACTCAGGGGCTACACCTGGGTCTGTGCTCTGGGTCATTCCTGATGGTCCTCAAGGGGCCCATGTCATGGGTAGGATTGACTCTGAGACTTCCCACAGGTCAGAAACCTGCACTCAGCCCCTTGTGCCCCCTTACCCGTCTCTCTCATCATTTAACTTTGCTAATTCCCTATTTTTCTTTGGTTCTATTTTGGGGCCACACCTGACAATGCTCAGGGCTTACTCCTGGCTCTACGCTCAGGTATCACTTCTGGCGGTGTTCAGGGAACCATATGGGATGCCGGGGATCGAACCCAGGCTGGCCATATACAAAGCCTGTGCTCTCCCCACTCGACTATCCCTTGGCCCTTATTTCCCTTCCTAGACCAGAAGCTCCCAGGGTCTGGCCTCTCTTGTTGCTCTAGATTTACCACCCCACCCTGCTCCTCCTAGCTCCATCTTATACCACCACATGCTGCTACATGAACACTTAAGAATGAGTCTGAAAAAAATAAATAAAAAGAATGAATCTGAAACCACTGTGTCAAGGATGGGGGCAGACATTCCCTGAGAGCCCCCCCATGCTGATGTCTAGGATGGGCTGAGAGGGTGGTTTGATGACCTCTTCCTGAGCCTGCCCCCATTTGCACCAATCTCTGTTGGCTCCCCCAACACCTTCACTTCCTGGGCGATGCTCTTCCGCTCCAGCAGAATCTCAGCAAGAGTCCGATGGGCCAAGAGGCGCTTCATGGTGGTCTGTGCCAGGAACTGGACTGCCCTGGGGACATGGGCCAACCCTCGGAGCAGTGCGGAGGCGTTCTCCATCCGGTAGTAGCAGACGGCATCCACTTCCATGATCAGCAGGTCTTTGGTCACCACCTAGATAGGAGAACACGTCTTGGTGGCAGAGCCTCCTCCAGAGCGTCCTTGCCCTGTCTGGGCAATGGAATGTCCAGTATCTTCCCAGGGAGTCTCTCCAAGACAGATATTAGAGTAAGCAAGAAAAATAGGAGGAGACCAGAGAGATAGCACAGCAGGGATGGCGCTTGCCTTCACACAGCCAACCCGAGTTCCACCCCCGGCATCCCATAGGGCCTCCTTCCTGAGTCTGTCAGGAATGATCCCTGAGCACAGAGGTAGGACTAACCCCTGAGCATTGCTGAGTTGGCCCAAAGATCAAGAAAGTAATAAAGGGGCTGGAGAGATAGCATGGAGGTAAAAGCATTTGCCTTGCATGCAGAAGGTTGGTGGTTTGAATCCCAGCATCCCATATGGTCCCCCGAGCCTGCCAGGAGTGATTTCTGAGCACAGAGCCAGGAATAACCCCTGAGCGCGGCCGGGTGTGACCCAAAAGCCAAAAAAATAAACCAAAAAAAAAAAAAAGAAAGTAATAAAATAGGGAGAGAAGGAAACATCCCCAAGTAAGTTTGTAACAAACCCACAGCCAGTATTACACTAAACAGTGAGTCTCCAAACCTTCCCTCTGACACAGCACAAGGTGAGGATGCCCACTGTCTCCACTACTATTTAGTAAAGGACTGGGGGTCCCGGTGAGGCCATGAGGTGTGAGGCCACCTTAAAGGCACATTAAAGATTCAGCCAAGGGCCTGGAGAGATAGCACAGTGGCGTTTGCCTTGCAAGCAGCCGATCCAGGACCAAAGGTGGTTGGTTCAAATCCCGGTGTCCCATATGGTCCCCCGTGCCTGCCAGGAGCTATTTCTGAGCAGACAGCCAGGAGTAACCCCTGAGCACCGCCGGATGTGACCCAAAAACCAAAAAAAAAAAAAAAAAAAGATTCAGCCAAGGGCCGGAGCAATAGCTCAATGATAGAGCATATGCCTTGCACGTGGCTGATAAGGACGGATCCCCAGTTCGATTCCCAGCATCCTATATGGTCCCCCGAGACTTCCAGGAGCAATTTCTGAGCACAGAGCCAGGAGTAACCCTTGAGCACTGTCAGGTGTGGCCCAACAACAACAACAATAACAACAACAAATAAGGTTTGAAAAGGCACTTCAAAATACCAACATCTCTATTTGGAATAGGATTGGGTGCAAGTTTTATTTTGTGTGTTTTGTTTTGGAGCCACACCCAGCAGCACTTGGGTTACTCCTGATTCTGTACCCAGTAATCACCCAGGAATCACTCCTGGCAGGCTTGCAGGACCACATGGGATGCTGGGGATTGAACCAGGGTCAGCTGCATGCAAGGCAAACTCCCTGTTATGCTATGGCTCAGGTGCCTTAGAGGTGTTTAGATCCAGTTGAGCTCAACTGCCTGCAAAGTAAGTGCCTAACCCTCTGTCCTATCTCCCAGGGACCATGAAATTTCTTTCTTTTCTTTCTTTCTTTTTTTTTTTTTTTTTTTTTTTTGGTGTTTGCTTTTCAGGTCACACCCAGCGGTGTTCAGGGTTACTACTGGCTTGAGCTCAGAAATTGCTCCTGGCAGGCACAGGGGATTCAGACCACCGCCATCCTGGATTGGCTGCTTGCAAGGCAAATGCCCTACTGCTGTGCTATCTCTCTGGCTCCCCTTTTTTTTTTTTTTTTTTTTTTTTTTGGTTTTTGGGCCACACCCAGTAACGCTCAGGGGTTACTCCTGGCTATGTGCTCAGAAGTTGCTCCTGGCTTGGGGGACCATATGGGACACCGGGGGATCGAACCGCGGTCCGTCCAAGGTTAGCGCAGGCAAGGCAGGCACCTTACCTTTAGCGCCACCGCCCGCCCCCCCCCCCCTTTTTTTTTTTTTTTTTTTTAGTTTTTGGGCCACACCCAGCAGCATTGAGGGTTACTCCTGGCTCTGTGCTCAGAAATCCTGGACCGGTGGCACAAGTGATAAGGTGTCTGCCTTGCGCATGCTAGCTAGCCTAGGATGGACCGAGATTCAACCGCCCTGTATCCCATATGGTCCCCCAAGCCGGGAGCGATTTCTGAGCACATAGCCAGGAGTAACCCCTGAGCATCACCGGGTGTGGCTGAAAAGAAAAGAAAAGAAATTGCTACTGGCAGGCTTAGGGACCATATGGGATACTGGGGATCAAACCCATTTCTGTCCCTGATTGGCCACAAAGAAGGCAAACACCCTACACTGTGTCATAGGCCCCCTTGAATTTCTTTTTTGTTTATTTTTGGATCACACCCAGAGGTGCTCAGGGTTTACTCCTGGCTCTGTGGGCTCTGTGCTCAGATATCGCTCTTGGCAGGCACGGGGGACCATATGGGATGCCAGGATTCGAACCGTCGTCCATCCTAGATTGACTGCGTGCAAGGCAAACGCCCTACTGCTATGCTATCTCTCCAGCCCTCCCTTAAACTTTTTTATTTTGTTTTGGGGCCATGCCCGGCAGTGCTTAGGGCTGACTCCTGCCTCTGCATGCTCAGGGATTGCTTTTAGCAGTACTTAGGGGACCCTAAGGGATAGTGGAGATCAAAGCCCACAGGTCAGCCAGCTGTAAGCCCTACTCACTGTCCTATCACTGGGAACTCCATGAGTTCTGGTGGTCATTAGGGACCAGCAAATGGAGTTCTCTGCTTACCTCATGGAAAGGGATCTGCAAGGTCTGGAGCCGAAGGTCTACCGTGTGGCAAGTGTCCAGACAGGGCAAGAAGAAGAAAAGGCCTAGAAGAAGGAGTGATAGGTAACTGGCCAGAGTGATAGCTTTTTCGGGATGAACTTTTGAAGGAGTATCTGGCTGCATGTGGCATTGTTTTTCTTGGTCCCCGATGTTACACACCACATCATTCACCGTCAGCGTCCTTCTTGCAGAGGAACACATGTTCCCTATTGTTTGGGTTGGGACCCTTTGAGAGTAAAAGGGGAGCACTACTCCAACCAGACACGGGGATCATCCCCCAAAATGGGCAGTACCGTGTCTCATTCATCTGTCTCCTGCTGATTTATGGAATATCAGTAATCCTCAAACCTGGCTTCATGTGTATTGGGCTTCAGATAATTACTTCTGAGAGCCGAGAAAAGCTTAAGGGGCTGAAGGACAGGCTGGACATGTAGGAGGTCCGGGCCGAAACCTGGCACGACATATGGACCTCCAGTCTCAGCCAAGCCCAGACTAGCCAGGAGTAATGCCTGAGCAGAGCTAGGAGTGAGGGTCAGAGCAATAGCACAGTGGGAAAGGCATATGCCTTGTTTGAGGCTGACTTGGGTTTGATCTTCAGCATCCCGTTTGGTCATCTGAATGTGTCAGGAGTGATCCCTGAGTGAAGTCAGGAGTAAGCCAGTGAGCACTGTTAAGTATGGCTCCTCCCTCCTACTCCCCCTGCCCCAGAAAAAATCAGCCAGAAGTGAGCCCTGAGTACTATAGGGGGTGGTCTCATAACATAAAAACAAAACAAAACACCAAACAAACAAGGACTGGAGTGATAGCACAGCAGATAGGCATTTACCTTGCACGCAGCCATCCTGGGTTCAACCCCAGCATCCCATATGGTCCCCCAAGCTTGCCTGGGCTAATTACTTCTGTCATGAATAATTTCTGAGCACATCACTAGGAGTAACCAACCCCTAAGTGGGTGTGACCCAAAAACAAACAAAACTCATAAAAACAAATGCCACCAACTCAAGGCCAATCTGGTCGCAGGATGCAGATCTTGGTCTCCCTCCAAGTCTGCCATTGGAACCCTGGATTCTGGGCAAGCCAAGCTTGGTGAAGATAATTCACAGGATAGAACACATATGTGTTCTCGAACTAGTGTCCCCACATCAGCCATGGCATGTGGGTTCCTCCTGCCAACCTGCCCCTGCCATCTGATTCTTTGCCACCTCCTCCCAGGGCCCTTAGGGATTCCTGTAGCAGGTAGGGAAAAACTGCAGATTCCCCAAACTAAATTGGAGCCTTTCAGCTGAGGTCTGGGCTACTGGGCTACATGGATGAGGGGGTGGGGGGTGGAGGTGGGGGTGGGTGTAAGAATGTTAGTACGGTCAAGGGGGTGTCGTGGCACTCCTCACCTGGGCCTTTGGCTCTCCCTGGAAGAAGATGTCCCAGCCGGAATATAATTACTCTTTCATACTCCTGCGCAACCTAAAGGTAAATTTAATACTTGTGAGTACTTCTCAGCAAGAAAAATAAAAGCCTTCCTAACACCTTTGCATGGAGTAATCCAAAGTATCAGAACTCTTCGAGGATCAAGGAAAAACAAAGCAAAACCCTGTTAATTAAAATGTCAGGGCCTGGGGCCGGAGAGATAGCATGGAGGTAGTGTGTTTGCCTTGCATACAGAAGGTCGGTGGTTCGAATCCTGGCATCCCATATGGTCCCCTGAGCCTGCCAGGAGTGATTTCTGAGTGTAGAGCCAGGAGTAACTCCCTGAGCGCTTGCCGGGTGTGACCAAAAAAAAAAAAAAAAAAAAAAAAAAGATGCCAGGGCCAGAAAGATAGGACAGTGGGGAAAGCACTTGCCTTGCATGTGGCGAACCCAAGTTCAGTCCCAAAGAGTTCCTGAATGCAGGGCCCGGAGAGATAGCACAGCGGTGTTTGCCTTGCAAGCAGCCGATCCAGGACCAAAGGTGGTTGGTTGGAATCCCGGTGTCCCATATGGTCCCCCGTGCCTGTCAGGAGCTATTTCTGAGCAGACAGCCAGGAGAAACCCCTGAGCACCGCTGGGTGTGGCCCCCAAAAAACAAAAACAAAAACAAAAAAAAAAGAGTTCCTGAATGCAGAACCAGCCCTGAGCACTACTGAGTGTGACTGTGTTTGCCCCAAATAATAGTTATATCTCCAATGTAACAACAACAACAACAATAAACAGAGAAAGAACTGAGTCACCAGGACCCCCTAACATTACTTGGGAGGACTCTCCCCCAACCTGACCAAAAAAAAAAAAAGAATCATGCAACTGGGAAATGATGTAAAGAGCTGGAGCAAATGTTCTGCATTTTGGAGCCCCAGGTTCAACTCCGGTTCCATATGGTCTCCCAAACACTGTTGGGGACCCCCCCCCCCCCGCCAGCACTGAGGCAGAAGTAGTCCCAAGTACTGATGGGTATGACCCCAAAACAATTTTAATAAATTGATCAACGTATGTCATGGGAGACAGTGTATTCGTGGTAGAAAAGGCTTTTTCAATTTTTGTTTTGGGGCCACAACCAGCTGTGCTCAGGGCTAATTCCTGGCTCTTCACTCAGGAATCATTCCTGTGAGATGCCAGAGATCAAACCTGGATCAGTCATATGCAAGGCAAATGCCCTCCCCATTGTACACTCTTCCTGGCACTACAGAAAAGGCTTTTGGGAAACACACACCCTTTATAGAAGTGGAGAAGAGGACGTTCAGGAGGAGGCAAAGGAGAAAGTGAGCACAACCAGCAGCATCCCAGAATCCCTCCCAGTGCTCCAGACTGAGGGTTGCCCCTAGGTCTGGCTATTTCTGCCCCTGGGGGAATTTAGGGAATAATGTTTTCTCCAGTGCCTTCCAGACTGGCCAAGACTTCCACAGCAGGCATCTCTGAGATGCCCAACACCGCCTAGCTGCCCAAACTGTGATAGATGAATGGATAGACAGAGGGATGGATGGATGGATATACAAAGATGAAAGGATAATCAGATGGATGAGTAGATATACAGGCAGATGGGAGATGGAAGGACCAGGGATGGAGGGATAGACAGATGGATATACAGACATGGATAGATAGAAGGACAATCAGATGGAGGGACAGATAGGTGAGTGAACAGATGGAGATACAGCCATGGCTAGATGGAAGAACAAACAGATGAAGGAATAGATGAATGAATGGATGTATATACAGACATGAATTGGATAGATGAACAATCAGATGGAGGGACAGACAGAGGGATGAATGGACAGATGAAGATACAGACATAGATAGATGGCAGGACAATCAGATGGACTGATAGTGCCAGAGACTGTCCTGCCAGATTGTCCCAGAGTGAAGAGAAGAGGAGGTGGTAGAGGAGAAGGTCTGATATCTCTGAGGTGTAAGAAGATGGGGGACAGTGTGCCTCACAGAGCCAACAGGCATGTAAGACATAGCATAGCCTGAACAGGGTGTGGGCCCAAGAATTCCCCCCAATCTCACCTTCATGCAGAACCAGATGGGAAAAGGGGAAGGTGAGGACAATACACAGCAGAGCTGCCAGAACCAGAAGCCACTCGCAGAGCCCTAGGCCAGAGGGCTTGGTGCCTGCAGGAGGCAGAAGAATCAATTCTACTTATTTTCTTGTTCTTTTTCATTTTATTTTACCTGCTGGTGCTCAGCTCTGCTTGGTTACTTCTGGGGATTACTTTGGCCACTCCTGATATTTGGAGGATCGTGTGGTACCTGGAACAGAACCCAGGCCTGGTGCAATGCACCCTAACCACAATGCTATACTCCCAGCCCCTATAATCTCACGGCACTTTGAGGTGAGTGGACACATTTAGTTTACTTTTATCATTGGCTTTAGATGTACAGGGATGTACTGAGTTATGCTTCTGTCTTTAGTTATATTGGATGTCTTTAGCTATGTGATGTAGTTGGTGGGTATTACAGTATTTAGAAGCATTGAAAAGACTGAGTCCCTGTGACCTACAGAAGTGTTGGGTATATTTAATGCTCTTGTAGATGCATCAGGATATCGAATTTAAGGGGTGTGGATACAGTTAGCCCCAGATTACTGTGGTGAGAGGTTGTGAGTAATAGTAGGATGGAGTTAGTGGGTATTAGTGTCTATAGGGGTGTTGGATGTATTGATTTGCTGGTGTTAGAGATGGATGGACAGTTATTGTATTTAGTAGTTCCTGGGATGAAATTTGCTGTCTTTACAAGGTATAAGGTCTGACATCTGCAGTCAGATGTGGCCCGCTGTGGCTGTTACTGAATTTAAGGTGTAGGATGCATTGAGTTTGTGGGCTGCGGGTATCTTGGGTGCGAGAGTATTTAAGAGTGTCAGGTGCATTCCGTGGTTGTTACCCTGCTTCTTTCTACACTCTGTCCCCATCCTACCCCACCCCAAAGGGACACCCCACCTTCCTCCTGTCGCTCACTCTCCAGCAGCGCTGCCGCCTCGGTGCCTTCGTCCTCCGCCGAGCCCCGGACCTCGTCCACATCCACCACGGTGGCGGCAGCCGCGGGGGGCTCCCGCGGGCTCGCCGTGAGCCCCGAGTCCGAGCCCGGCCGCTTCTGCCCAGCTTCACGGCGGCCACGCTCCCTGCGGCCGCGCTCGGCCTGGGGCCTCCGGTGTTCGCGGTGTTCGCGGTGCGGGGACCCGCCGGGCCGTCCACGGGCCTCCCGGGACGGGCTCCGAACCCTGCGCTCCATCATCCAGCAAGCCCCAGGCTGCGGGCAGGGCAGGACCTTAAAGGCGTGGAGGCTGGAGGGGACGGTGGTGGGGGGGGGGGGCTTGGGGTCCTAATGAAGGAGGGTAGATGCTGGAGCCCTTTGGGGGGGATTTAATGGAGGCGGGATCTGGGAGGGCCTATTGATGGGGGAGGAGGCTGGGGTTCCTAATGAAGAAGGGCAGGTGCTGGAGCCCTAATGATGGAGGTCGGGGGGGGGGGCGTTGTTCTAATGGCCTGTGGGGCAGCAATCTGGGGGAGTAGGAATCACCCCCACTTTCTTCTTCGAAGGAGCTTGGAAGACTGAATGGAGAGCTCTCTGCTCTTTGATTTGTTTGTTGTGGGGCTACACCCAGAGGCACGCTCCTGGCTCTGCGCTCAAAAATCACTCCTGGGGGACCAGAGAGATAGCATAGCGCTTGCCAGGCAAACGCCGACCCAGGACAAACCTGGGTTCGACTCCCGGCATTTCATATGGTTCCCTGAGCCTGCCAGGAGCAATTTCTTTTCTTTTTTTTTTTTTTTGTTTTGTTTTTGTTTTGTTTTTGTTTTTGTTTTTTGGGCCACACCCGGCGGTACTCAGGGGTTACTCCTGACTGTCTGCTCAGAAATAGCTCCTGGCAGGCACTGGGGACCATATGGGACACCGGGATTCGAACCAACCACCTTTGGTCCTGAATCGGCTGCTTGCAAGGCAAACGCCGCTGTGCTATCTCTCTGGCCCCAGCAATTTCTTTTTAGTTTTTGGGCCACACCCGGCGGTACTCAGGGGTTTCTCCTGGCTGTCTGCTCAGAAATAGCTCCTGGCAGGCACGGGGGACCATATGGGACTCCGGGATTCGAGCCAACCACCTTAGGTCCTGGATCTGCTGCTTGCAAGGCAAACGCCTCTGTGCTATCTCTCCGGCCCCAGCAATTTCTTTTTAGTTTTTGGGCCACACCCGATGGTACTCAGGGGTTACTCCTGGCCCTGTGCTCAGAAATCGCTCCTGGCAGGCTCTGAGGACCTTATCAGATGCCGGGATTCAAACCACCGTTGGTTGGTCCTGGGTCAGCCGCTTGCAAGGCTCAAGTGTTACTGCAGTGCTCTCTCCGGCCCCATGCCAGGAGTGATTTCTGAGCGCAGAGCCAGAAGTAACCCCTGAACGCTGCCAGGTGTGGCCCAATAACCAAAAAAAAAATAAAGAAGTTGCTGGGCCCAGTCCCTGGCACCCCATAGAGTCCCGAGCACTGCCAGTTCAGAGCCAAGAGTCAACCCTGAGCATCGCCACGTGTTCCTCCCCCCCCCCACTTTTTTTCCTCATAGAATGGGATGTTCTTTTGGGGAGCCCTCTGACCTCTTAAATCAAAGCTGCTCCTTCATTTTTAGTTTAAGAATTGACAAGATTTCTGGTCAGGCTGTAGTCTCAGATGATACCCCACCTTTATCATCAAGATAGAGGAATTTTGGGGGCCGGAGAGATAGCACAGTAGAGAGTACACTTGCCTTGCACACAGCCAACGTAAGTTCGATCTCCAGTACCTACAAGGGTCCCCCTGAGCACTGCCAAGAGTGATTCCAGGAGTAAGCTCTGAGCACCCTTCGAGTAGGACCCCAATATCTAAACAACAAGCAGAAACAAAATTAGAAAGACAAGGAGAGGGATTTCTTTTAGGAGATTAGTGGACTTTAGAGCCTGTGCTGGGTGCTGGTTCTTAGTCTTCTTTGCAAGGGAGGCAGAAAAGCCAAATTCCCGTGTTTTCTACATCCCTAGAAGAAGAGGGTACAGGGGCTAGAGAGATAGCATGGAGGTAGGGACATTTTGCCTTGCATGAAGAAGGATGGTGGTTCGAATCCCGGCATCCCATTTGGTCCCCCGAACCTGCCAGGAGTGGTTTCTGAGTGTAGGGTCAGGAGTGGTCCCTGCGAGCTACCGGATGTGACCCAAAAACAAAAACAAACAAAAAAAGATAAAGAAAAGAGGGTACAAGCCCCTGCTGATAACACACATATGTGTTGGGTTTCTGAAACAGCAGCAACAATATCCAAGAAAGCTTCTCACATAAGATCAGCAGGCAAAGACAAGTAGTGAGCTGGTGCTGAGCCAGTAGTAGGGGTCAGAAACAGGGGCTGTTTGCTCTTAGATTCCTTCTTAATTGAAAGAACTGGCCCTCCCTTTGTGGGAAATTTTGTAGGGATGTATTCATAGCACCCCACCCTTGACTCCCAGCCCCTCTGTGTCATCTGTGGGCACTGACTGTCAGGGAGGGCTAATTAAAGTGGACCTTTGAGTTTTGTTTTTGAGACAGGTCACAGAATATGCAAACCTAAGAAACCAAGTGAGGAATGTGTATTTTTCTATGCATGGAAGAAGTTCAAGAGCATTTGGTTTTTTTTGTTTGTTTGTTTTTTGTTTTTTGTGTGTGGTTTTTGGGTCACACCCGGTAGTGCTCAGGGGTTTTTCCTGGTTCCGTGCTCAGAAATTGCTCCTGGCAGGCACAGGGGACCATATGGGACACCGGGATTCGAACCTTTGACCTTCTGCATGAAAGGTAAATGCCTTACCTTCATGCTATCCACAAAAGCATTTGGGGGGACTGAGGGCACACCCTCAGGTGATGCTCCTGGCTCTGCACTCAGAAATTGCTCCTGGTTTGGGGACCATATGGGATGCCAGGAATCAAACTGAGGTCTGTTCTGGATCAGCCGCATGCAAGACAAAAATGCCCTACTACTGTGCTATCTCTCCAGCCCCACCAGAGCATTTTAAGCAAGACATGTACACTTGAAAGAAAATGTCGGTTTTTTTGTTTTGTTTTGTGGCCAGACCCAGTGCTCAAGGGTTACTCCTGGCTCTGTGCTCAGAAATTACTCTTGGCAGGGGCTGGAGAGATAGCACAGCAGTAAGGCATTTGCCTTGCAAGCGGCTGACCCAGGACCAATGGTGTTTTGATTCTCGAAATCTGATATGGTCCCTATCCTTCCAGGAGCGATTTCTGAGTGGGGAGCCAGGAGTAACCCTGAGTACCGCCAGGTGTGGCTCAAAAACAAAAAATTTACTCCTGGGGCCAGATAGCATGGAGGTAAGGCGTTTGCCTTGCATGCAGAAGGTTGGTGGTTCGAATCCCGGCATCCCATATGGTCCCCCGAGCCTGCCAGGAACAATTTCTGAGCATGGAGCCAGGAGTAACCCCTGAGCGCTGCCGGGTGTGACCCAAAACAAAACAAAACAAAACAAAACACTCCTGGCAGACTCTGGGAAGCCATCTGGAATGCCAGGGATTGAACCCAGGTCCAGCCTCATGTAAGGCAAACGCCCTCCTTGCTATGCAATTGCTCCAGCCCTAGAAAAAAATTTTATAGAGAGCTCAGGCCTGAGATGTTGGAGGCCATCCCTGGTTGTGGTGGGGGTTTAAATACAAAACATATAGCCTAAGGCCTCTAATGTGTCAGGCTTGTGAATCGCCATTTGAGTTATTTTTGATGATACAAAGAGGTTTCAAATTCTATCAAACACTTTTGGGGGAAAAACATTTTAAAAGAATAAAATTTCGGGAGCCGGAGAGATAGCACAGAGGTAAGGCCTTTGCCTTTCATGCAGAAGGCCTGTGGTTTGAATCCAGGCATCCCAAAAAGTTCCCCCCGAGCGTGTCAGGAGCGATTTTTGAGCGTGGAGCCAGGAGTAAACCCCTGAGTGCTGCTGGGTGTGACCCCCCCCCAAAAAAAAAAGAATAAAATTTCACATTGGCAGAGGAGAGTGGTGAAGGGATTGGTGCTGAAACATTGTATGCCTGAAACACTATCTCAAATAATTTTGTAATCCACGTTGACTGTATAAACAAACAAACAAAAAGAATCGACAATTCTAGGGGCTCCCAGCAAGCCCATGAGTTAAGAGCAGTGAACCAGGGCTGGAGGGATAGCACAATGGGGAGGACACTTCGCCTTGCATGCAGCCGACCCAGGTTCAATCCTCACCAAGCTTGCCTGCCAGTTGTCATTCCCGAGCACAAAGTCAGGAGTAATCCCTGAGGACCACCGGATGGGGCCCCAAAATTAAAAAAAAAAAAAAAGTAATGAAACCCAAGATGTACTGGAAGCAAGGCCAGGGGAGTTCGTGGTCCTGCCACCATAACCCCATCCCAACCCTTCACAACAGCCTCTCTCGGGCAATTCCACTTACAGGCATGCCCCGCCCCTTATCCAGAAGACCCGCCCCTTGCCCGACGTGTCCGCCCATTAGCCAACACGCCCCGCCCCCGGAACTTCCCCGGGGGCCTAGTTCTGTGTCGCACCATGGCGATCCCTGACCCGGAACTTTTCACGCAAGCCTCAGGCTGGGCCTGGGGCGGAAGTGGTTGGCTGGCAACACCCCAACTTCCAGAAGCTTCTGGGTGAGTGTCGAAGGGCCCTTCCCTGCCTCCTGGAGGCCTGGGGTCCGCCCATTAGGGACTTCTGGGCCAGGATCCCCATCTCTGCTCCCAGCCTGCCTGGCCCAATAGCCTCTGTCCTAGTGGCCTAAATCTTGGCACGTGGGGGCCAAGGCGGAGCGATCCCCCTGACCCCAGAAATCTCAGGGTAAGACCACCCTTGATCCTGCCTACAGCCCCACATCCTTGGGCCGCAGGTGGCCAGAGTGGGGCAGGGAGTGGGGGGTGGTCTTGGGATCCTCCCTCTCCCAGCTCCCAACCCTTCTGCCCTGAGGGTTCTCCCCCTGAGCTACAGATCTCACCTGTTCAAACACCCCTGCAGGGCCCCAGCCAGCCCCATTTTGATTCGCATCTGGACCTGGGAATTTGCATCTCTTTACTGGGGGACCCTGGAGGTTGGAGCCACATCTCCTGGTGGGTTGTTCTGGGCCTCTTTTGGGCTCCACTGCTTCAGGGTCCTTCTTCTGGTGATGCTGGGGGGACCATTTGGTATGGGGTCCTGGAACTGGTCTGGGCCCAAGGCAAGCACCCCAACCACTATGTTTTTCTTCTTTACCGCAATCCCCTAGCCACCCGAATTTGCAGAATTTGCATTTCTTTCTGGTTTCCAGGATGAGGAGGAAAGCCAAGTGTTTTCTAAGTGTGCCATTTAGGTGGGTAGCGGGTTAGAGCACATGCCTAGCATGTGGGAGGCCCTCATGGCACCCCGAATCCATAACAACCCCCGCCCCGAATAAATCACATTCCAACACTCCCCCAAAAAGTAGCTCCTTTCCACTCCCCTGGCCTTCAATTATTGTTTCTTTCATTATTTCCCGAGCACTACTTGGGAGGATGAGGCCAAGTTCTCAATATTCTCGACATTCTTCTACCTTCTTCACCAAATTAAAGTCTGCTCATGAAAAATTTTTTTTCTCACTTCCTTGGAAGGTTTTCCAGCCCAAAGTAAGGTCTAAGAGATTGTGTTGAAGCTATTGGAACTTTTTCATTTTGCCTTTTTTTTTTTTCTCCAGTTTTGGGACAACATTTGGAGGTGCTCAGGAGTCACTCCTGGCGGTATTTAGGGAACACTATGCGGTGTGGGTGATCCCAAACTGCTTGTGCGCAAGGCAAGCCTGTCTTTCTCTAGTCCCCTTGAGTTTGCTTTTTAGAGGGAATAAAACCATAAAGAAGGGGGAAGGATGTAGAAAGAAGAGGGACCTGCATTAGGCCCAGGTTCCTAGATATTTTGTTTGTTTGGAGGCCATACCTGATAGAAGCTTAGACATTACTCCTGATTTGAACTCAAAACTGAGTAATTTTTTGGAGTCTGCAGGATTTGGGGCGCCATATGGGGTGCCCAGGATCAAACCCAGGTTGGCTATGTGCAAGGCATAGCCCTGTGCTATCCCTCCAGCACTGCCCAGTTTTTCTTAAGTAATCACCACAGGGGGCTAAAGGAGTATGGACTCAGTTTGTCTTACACCTGTACAGTCTTTCCATAAAGCTTTCAAAACAGCCCTGGGCCTACCATTATAGAGTGATTTGGAATTTAGTTCCTGTAATATCTTTTTTAAAATCTCTCCTGGGATAAACAGAATGATATATGGCATGGAAAGTAACATAGTATGGAAATAACAAACACTCAGAGGCAGCAGAAGCCAAGAACTAGGCCTTAGTAGGAATGTTTAGGGGGTGTTTAGGGGGTGGGAGAGATAGGCTAAAGATAGGAGTGGGGCCCCGGAGAGATAGCACAGCAGCATTTGCCTTGCAAGCAGCCCGATCCAGGACCAAAGGTGGTTGGGTTCGAATCCCGGTGTCCCATATGGTCCCCCGTGTCTGCCAGGAGCTATTTCTGAGCAGACAGCCAGGAGTAACCCCTGAGCACCACTGGGTGTGGCCCAAAAACCAAAAAAAAAAAAATAAAGATAGGAGTGGGACCTGATTGAGGGAAGCTGACACTGGTGGGGGATATAATCTTGTAAGGTTTTATGCCATGAAACACCCATTTCTTATCAATATTAACCGCCATGCCTAAATAAAATTTAAAAAAAATGTTTTGGGGGGTGGGACCAGAGAGATAGAACAGTGATAGGGCGTTTGCCTTGCACTCAACCAATCCAAGACTGATTGATGATGGTTTGATTCCCAGCATCCCATATGGTCCCTCATGCCTGCCTGCCAGGAGTAACCCCTGAGCACCACCTAGTGTGACCTAAAACCTAAAAAAAAAGACAAACAAACAAAAAAAACACCTCCTAAACTTAGAGCCAGGGTAACCCCTGAACACTGCTGGGTGTGACCAAAAACAAAATGAAAAGTTTTCTCTTGAACTGGAGAGGAAACTCAGTGGGCTGAGCTCATGATTGGCAATGAGGGAGACCCAGGTTCAGTCCTCAACACCCACATAGAGTCCCTGAAGCCTTGAGCACACTCCATGTGCAAATTCTCTCTCTTACATTATGTAGCATGACTTAGGGATTTAATTGTGGATTAAATTCTTTCATGGATTTTTTTTTCCTTCCTTTAAATTTAGACTGTCTCTTGTCATGCCTGTATTAATCACTTTTCTTCACTTTTGCCTTTGTGTGAAGAAAAACTTTATTTCATTGAAAGAAATTTATTTAGTTTGTGCAGGGAGAGAAAGAGGAACATGTGCTAAAGCAAGAGTGCAGATTTCTCCAGAGTGGAAAAGGCTGAGGAGGTAGAGAAATGTGTGTTCCAAAGAAAAAAGGTTCAGGGTGGGCAGCTTCTTTTTTAAAAACCTTTGTTTTGTTTTGTTTTTTGTTTTTGGGTCACACTCGGCAGCACTCAGGGGCTACTCCTGGCTCTAGGCTCAGAAATCGCCCCGGCAGGCTTGGGGGACCATATGGGATGCTGGAATTTGAACCACCGACCTTCTGCATGCAAGGCAAACGCCTTACCACTGTGCTATCTCTCCGGCCCCTAAAAACATTTTTTTGGTTTGGGGTTACACCTGGCAATGCTCAAGGGTAACTCCTGGCTCTGCACTCAAGAATTGTTCCTAGCGAGCTCAGGGGACCTTACGGGATGCGTGGAATTGAACGCGGTTCAGTTGTGTGCAAGGCAGGCATCCTCCCTGCTGTCTCTTTGTGTTTCTGCGTGACTTTGTCTGTCTCTCCCCCAGTTGTGTCTTGAAGCACTTTTGCTACATTTCTTTCTCTCAGGTGCAGTATTATGGTTTTTGAGGACCCTTGGTTCTCTTATTCCACCTGTGCAAAGAACTGTCCCCTTTTATGTCCCCCAGAACCGTGGCACCTGGAGTCTTTTGTTCCTCACCCATCAGGAAGCCCTCCCAGCCCCCCCCCCCCACCCCCGTCCCTTCCTGAACCCACAGTGATCTGCCTGCCACTTGCCCACCAGCATCAAAAAGAATCCCGGTGTCCCGGAGCTATTTCTGAGCAGACAGCTAGGAGTAACCCCTGAGCACCGCCGGGTGTGACCCAAAAACTAAAAAAAAAAAAAGAACCAAAATCTGGCCCTGGTCAACCAAGGAGTCCTCAGTCCCCCAGCTCCAGGGCTCATTCGGAGCTACGGGGCCCGCCCACCCTCATTCACCACCTTATCCCCTCAAAGCCCCCCCCCCATTGTCACAGTCTCTGTCCAGTGCACTCTGCCCTTAGCCCTTATTCCCGCCCAGAGAGGGGCAGCGGGGCTCTGACTACTCGGAGGAGGCCGGGTCCCAGACCGACTCTGCAGTCCCAACGGTCACAGGGCAACGTGCTCCATGGACTGCGGCTTCCCAGGGGCCCGGGGATTAGTGCGCAGGCGCGTGTGTAGCTGCTGGTATTGGAAGCAGGTTGCCAAGCGCCCTTGACCCTTCACAACTGCCACACGGGTGAGGGTGAGGGATGCCCCAGTGAAGTGCCCCACTGCTTCCAGCCTGTGGCCTGGCCCCCTTGTGGCCCTTTCACACTCAGCTGCCGGGCGCCTCCCTCCGCGGGTGGGGACGGTGGGGATGTGACGGGCAAGCAGTCACCTTCGGGGTGACCCTTCCTGGCAGGGCACCTTTTTTCCCTTTTCCGCGGGCTCACCCGCTGCACCCAGGAGTGGTTGCAGACCCTCCTTAAGCTTTGTGCTGCACCCCACAAACTAGCACAACGGCAAAGGGGCTGAGACTCCCAGTGGTTGCCAACTGGGGGCGCTCTGGAGACCAGGTTTTCTTTCCCTGGGTACTGGTGGAAGGGGAGTTGAGTAGGGACTCTCACCCCACACCCAACCCCTGCTGCTTTAAACACACACCAGCCTTTCTCACTTCTGCCCTTTATCCATTCTGCTTGTTTTTAATTTGATGGACCACATTCTGTGGTGCTCAGAGCCTTCTCTCTCCCCGTTGGCTGTGGGAGACACGAGGGGGGACCCTCAAAGTGGTACTCAGGGGGCTCAGATAAGCATCATATCCTGCTTGCAGCATTTGCTTGGCCTTTCGAGCATCTCTCTGGACCCTGCTGGGTCCATTTCTTTTTGTTTTGGGGACCATGTTTGTCTGTGCTCAGGGATCACTCCTGGAGGTGCTCTGAGGCCATGCATAATGCCAGGGATCGAACTCCGAGAAGCCATATGCCAGGCAAGCACCTTACCTGCTGCGCTTTCTTCATCCCCAAAGGAAAGGTTTACTTGGGGGGTGAGAAGACCAGACTATGCTAAAGAGTTACTCCCGGCATGGATCAAACCCTGGTCAGCTGCATGCAAGGCAAATGATCTACCTGTTACACTATCTCTCCAAGCCCAGTCTGAGTTTTTATTTAATTGATGTTTTAAATTTCTATTTTGTTTGTTTGAGCTACATTCAGAGATACTCAGGGCTTACTCCTCCTGGCTCTGTCTTCAGGGATCACTCCTGACAGTGTTGGACGATCCATATGGGATCCCGGGGATCAAATCTGGGTCAGCCACATGCAAGGCAATTGCCTTCCCACTGTGTCTCTCTCCAGCCTCTTAAATGTACTTTTTTTTTTTTTTTTCTTTTGGGACCACACCCAGCAGTGCTCAGGGCTTACTCCAGACTCTGCTCAAGGATCACTAGACCCTTGCTATACTGGGATCAAACCAGCTGTGTGCAAGGCAAGTGTCTTACCTCTCTCTCACACACTCTCTCTCTGGCCCCTTATTTTAATTTTCTTGGCTCCCAGCAGTGCTCAGGGAGCAAACCAAGGTGGGCATGGCACCCATCCACCCACTCACCCACCCACATTTCACCCACACTCCCCATCTTGCATGTGCTCCCACCAACTGCCTTCCTGCCTTGCTCCCCATACTGGGCTCCCTGTGGCCTTTGCTTCCCCCTGACTTGGGGTTCTGGGCCCAGCAGGGGGCCATGTCTGAGCAAGAGCACATGCAGGAATGCCTGCGCAAGGAGATCCGGGCGCTGCTCATCTCGGCCAAGGACGGCCTGAGTGCAACTCAGCTGGAGAAGGAATACCTGCTGCTGGTAGGCAGCCCACTGCCACTGCGGGCCCTGGGCTACCGATCCACCATGGAGCTGCTGCTCGACATGCCCGACGTGGTCAACCTCTGCCCCAGCCGGGATGGCACCATCATTCTTAGAGGTGGGTCTTGTCCCATTGCATCCTGTGAGTTTGGGGTCACTAGGCTGCGGGTGAGCAGAAGGCGAAGCAAGGGCATGGTAAAAGGTAGAAAAAGCAAGACAGAGAGGAAAGTGGGGCTGAGGGTCCCTGATGCTCCCTATGATCTATATTGATGGCTTGGTTTGAGTGGTGGTCACACTCCGGTTTCCTCCTAACTCTGTGCTCAGGCATCACTACTTGAAAATCTCTGAGGGGAGTTAAACAGCCTTTAGAGGCCGGAAGAATAGCACAGCACGGAAGGCATTTGCCTTGAATGTGGCGGACCCAGATTCCATTTCCAGCATCCTATATAGATCCCCCGTGCCTACCAGGAGTGATTTCTGAGCACAGGGTCAGGAATAACCTTTAAGCACCATTGGTTGTGGCCTAGAAAGAAAAAAAAATGCCTTTGGGTCATAGAGTTAGGACAACTGGGGGGGGACTCTTGCTTTGCACAAACCCAGTTCTGGATCAATCCCCGACATTCCACAGGGTCCTCTGAACCCTGCCAGGATTAATTCCTGAGTGCAGAGCCAGAAGTAAGCCCTGAGCACCTTCAGATGTTGCTCTACATCCCCTCCCCAAGGGAGGAACCCACACCTAAGCTTGCCTAGGCTCCCCCAGTGCACTTGATCTGATCTGAGCTCAGCTCTGGTCCTACCTGTCCACAGCAATCCCTGACGAGTCCACCAAAGGGATCGCCAGTCTGGTCGCCAAACAGAGGAGCAACCACAAGGTCCGCCCCTCAGGGTCCCGGTTCCGGGCCAGTGTCTGCACAGGCCCTGGCCTGCAGCGGCGCCTGACCTACCGTGGAAGGGTGCCCCCGATCCTCCCAGCTGTGGTGAAGAGTGAGCTCAGGGATCTCCTGGCGCTCTCGCCTGTGCTGCTGGCTGACTTCGAGCAGACGTTCACCCGGCGCTTCGGGCGCCCCTTTCAGTATGCCCAGTATGGCTTCCTGTCTATGTTTGAGGTGCTCAGTGCCGCATCCGATGTCATTTCCGTGGAGCAGACGAGGGCTGGGTCTCTGTTGATGCTGAAGAGGAGCAGATTGGAGGAGAGGCCCAGAGGGTGGCCAGTAGGTGAGTCTCTCTGTGAAGCTGGAGGATTGGGGAGGCACAGAGCTGATTGTGGGTCAAAACATTTCCCACCTTTCTGGTTTTTCTACTTATTATGGGGCCACATCCAACGATGCTTACAGTTCTTATTCCTGGGCCTGTGCTCAGGGACCACTCCTGATAGTGCTCAGGGTACCTTATGGGATGCCAGTGTTCAAGTCAAGCTTCATACCCACTGTACTATTGCTTCAGCCCCCATTTATGTTTTATTTTAACCTATCTTTGGGTCACACCCGGCAGTGCTCAAGGGTTACTCCTGGCTCTGCTCTCAGAAATCGCTCCTGGAAGGGGACCATATGGGTTTCTGGGATTCGAACCACCTTCTGTCCTGATCAGCTGCATGCAAAGCAAATGCCTACCATTGTGCAATCTTTCCAGCCCTAACCTATTAAATCTTTTTGGTTTGTTTTTTTGTTTTGTTTTGTTTTTTGGGTCACACCCGGAGCACTCGGGTTACTCCTGGCTCTATGCTCAGAAATCGCTTCTGACAGCCTCAGAGGACCATATAGGATGCCGGGATTTGAACCACCGACCTTCTGCATGAAAGGCAAATGCCTTACCTTTTTGCCATCCCTCCGGCCCTGCAACCTATTAAATCTTGACTGTTGTAGTTATATTCAAGTGGCCTGAAGTTAAGAGCCTCAGAAGAGGCTTCAGTGTCTTTACTTCTAGCAATGACTAATCACTTCTGTCTTAATGTGAATTTTACTGGCTTAAGAAGGAAACTCAGAATTAATTTTAGTTCTGAAGGAGAGGGCAGTAACTGAGAGCTAGAAAATAAACTATAAATTGTCAATGACAATTCCCCTGTCCTCTCCTTTCATCTGCAAAAGGTAAAATATTTTCGCAGCCATTTCGGATGAATCAGCAGGGGCCATGTATTAACTATGATCCCGGAGCAAAGGCCCGTTTCTCACAGCCCCCTTCCAACATGGACACGCCCAGACAAAACCTGAATCTGGACAGGACTTCTAGGGAAAATGGCATGGAGACTTCCAGGCTTAGTCACGCAGAGAAATTAAACCAGGTGAGATGTTTTGAGTCTTGGCGAAGGGAGGGAGGGAGAGAGTAGAAAGAGAAGAGAAAAATATAGCTCTCTTTAAAAACCTGACCTTCAATAAGCGATGTCAGTCATTTCTGTGACATTTAATCGAGCGTTTTCCTCTGGCTTTATGAGTGCATTAGAAGCGAGAGGCTGGGGCCGGGCGGTGGCGCTGGAGGTAAGGTGCCTGCCTTACCTGCGCTAGCCTAGGAGACGGACCGCGGTTCGATCCCCGGCGTCCCATATGGTCCCCCAAGCCAGGAGCGACTTCTGAGCGCATAGCCAGGAGTAACCCCTGAGCGTTAGGGTGTGGCCCAAAAACAAAAAAAAAAAAAAGAGAAGCGAAGAGGCCACAGTGAGGACAAGAACAATTTCTTCCGTGCCATGGTTTCTGCTGCGCTGGATGACAGCTGTCTCTCATTCCAGTTTTTCACCCTAGTAGTCTGGCAGTTTCTTCAGGAATAGCGTCGTTGGCATGGCTGGCCCTGAGAGTGGCAACCCAGGAATTTTGCTCTAACTACAATGCCTGAGTAAAAGTGTCTTCTAGTCTAAGAAGGCCTGCTTAGGTTAGCGGCAGCTTAAGCAGAGCTCAAAATAGTAAGCTCTGTTGTTACTAGTACCAAGTTCACCCTCCTCCCTACTTGTCCTTGGGGTTCTCTCAAACATTCCTTCTCCTCTGTACGTTTGACACTAAATAAGTATCTGCTGAATGAACACAAGTATCTTTTATAAGCAGAAGAATATTAGTAACAGAAGTCCTTTCTAAGTAATTTGACTATATAATATAATTGGGGGCAGATTGGGCTACACCTGGCAGCACTTGGGTTACTCCTGACTTTACACTTAGAATTTATTCCTGGCAGGCTCAGGAGAGTATATGGGATATCGGGGATCAAACCTGGGTCAAACACATACAAAGCCAAACACACCCTGCCTGCTGTTATACTGCTTCAGCCCCAAGAATATCTTTGGTATAGGGGTCAGAGCAGTGGTGTGGAGTGGTAAGGCGTCTGCTTTACCGACGCTAACCTAGGATGAACTTCATTTTGATTCCCTGGCATCCTCCAAGCCAGGAGTGATTTCTGAGCGCATAGCCAGGAGTAACCCTTGGGTGTCATCGGGTGTGGCCCAGGAGAAAAAAAAAAATCTTTGGTATAGAGTAGGGGCACTCAATCTTCCACACCTGTCAATTGGCCCCGACTTGTTGATCAGTGGTAAAGATAATGTTAATTGGGCCCGGAGAGATAGCACAGCGGTGTTTACCTTGTAAGCAGCCGATCCAAGGACCAAAGGTGGTTGGTTCGAATCCCGGTGTCCCATATGGTCCCCCGTGCCTGCCAGGAGCTATTTCTGAGCAGACAGCCAGGAGTAACCCCTGAGCACCGCCGGGTGTGGCCCAAAAACCAAAAAAAAAAAAAAAAGATAATGTTAATTGAGCCCGGAGAGATAGCACAGCTGCGTTTGCCTTGCAAGCAGCCGATCACTCCTGGCAGGCTCGGGGGACCATATGGGATGCTGGGATTTAAACCACTGTTGACCTTCTGCATGCAAGGTAAATAAATGTCTTGCCTCCATGCTATCTCTCCGCCCCCCCCCCCCCGCCCTTTTTTGTTTTTTTTTTTTTACTTTGAATATGTTTTTTGTTTTGTTTTGTTTGTTTTGGTTTTTGGGTCACATCTGGCAGTGCTCAGGGGTCATTCCTGGCTCCACGCTCAGAAATTGCTCCTGGCAGGCATGGAGGACCATATGGGATGCCAGGATTCGAACCACCATCCTTCTGCATGAAAGGCAAATGCCTTACCTCCATGCTATCTCTCCAGCCCCTACTTTGAATATGTTTTATATGGTATAAAATGCTATAGTACTTGGTATCTTTTGGGGGCTGTTGGTCGGTTTTGTTTTATTTTGGGGCCACACTAGGATTCTCAGCTTTTACACCTGGCTCTAAACACAGAGATCACTCCTGGAAGTGCTCAGAGGATCACAGGGATACCAAGGATTGAACCCTGGTCAGCCATTTGCAAAACAAATACCCTTTCCACTGTAGTATTGCTGTAGCCCCAGAACTTGATCTCTGATTGAAATTGATTTTCCTGAATGATTTCTTTCTGTGCTCTTTAGATGTATTTGGGTGGGGGGTTCGGGCTACACCCAGCTGTGCTCAGGGATTACTCCTGGTTTTGCACTCGAAACTGCTCCTGGAAGGCTCTGGGGATTATATGGGATACCAGGGCTTGAACCCAGGTCCATCCTGTTGCAAGGCAAATGCCCTACCACTGTGCTATTGCTTTGGCCCCTACATTTATTTACTTATTTACTTATTTATGTATTTATTTATGTATTTATTTATTTATTTTGGTTTTTGGGTCACACCCGGCAGCACTCCTGGCTCTATGCTCAGAAATCGCTCCTGGCAGCTTGGGGACCATATGGGATGCCGGGATTCGAACCACTGTCCTTCTGCCTTACCGCTGTGCTATCTCTCCGGCCCCCTACTTTTACTTTTTTTTTTCTTCCTACATTTCCTTTTGACTTATTTTCATTCAGACTCTGGAACTTTTTACCCCCTCTTTTGCAGTTGGAGAATACGTTCAAATCCGTTATTGCCCAGATCGGACCTGGTGGGGCTGTCAACCCGGAACTAAAGCATAAGATAAAATTTGTAAGTATATCCTGTTTAGAGATGCTTTATGATATCTTTAGACAGTGTGATCCAAATAATTTTGGTTAATTAGTTTATTTGTGGGGTTTATATGGGGGGTTGCTTTGTTTTTTGTTTTTGGGCACACCCGGCAGCACTCAGGGGTTACTCTTTGCTCTGCGCTCAGAAATCACTCCTGGCAGGCTTGGATCATATGGGATGCAGGAGATCAAACCCAGGGGGGTCCTGGATCAGTTGTGTGCAAGGCAAATGCCCTGTGGTTGTGCTATTGCTCTGGCCTATATTAGTTTTAAGTGAATACCTGATGCTTTTCAATATGCTGTGAACAGAGTGGCTAGTCTGTTAAGATCATAAAGGAAAAAAAATAAAGCAGGCAAATTACACACTAAAAAAAGTTATAGGGGCCGGAGAGATAGCATGGAGGTAAGGCATTTGCCTTTCATGCAGAAGGTCATTGGTTCAAATCCCGGCATCCCATATGGTCTCCCATGCCTACCAGGAGCGATTTCTTTTTTTTTTTTTTTTTTTTTGGTTTTTGAGTCACACCTGGCATCACTCAGGGGTTACTCCTGGCTCTACGCTCAAAATCGCTCCTGGCAGGCTCGGGGGACTATATGGGATGCCGGGACTTGAACCGAAGACCTTCTGCATGAAAGGCAAAGGCCTTACCTCCATACTATCTCTCCGGCCCCACCAGGAGCGATTTCTGAGCGTGGAGCCAGGAGTAACCCCTCAGCACTGCAGGGTGTGACCCAAAACCCACCCCCCCAAAAAAAAGTTGTAATGTTCTCAGAGTTATTCAGAAAATTGAGTCACTTTGAATTCTTAGCTCAATAAGTATTAGTAATAAATATTTTTCAGTATCACAACACATAGACTAAATAGTATGTCACGTGTGTTTATTACATGTATATGTCATGTGTGACTGAACAGTGCACATACCCATTATGTTGATGTTTCATATTTCACTTTCAAAACCTGCTTTATTAATCTGGGTCATTTTCAACCTTGGCTCTGGTGTTTTGTTCAGATTGTCACAACTCTTGGTTGGACCTGCAACTATTCTTCAGCATGTATTTGTGTTTTGTGACTTGGATGCGGTTGAGTCTATCTTCTTTTTTGTTTGTTTGTTTTTTGTTTTGGTTTGGTTTGGTTTGGGGCCACACCCAGCAGTGGTCAGAGGTTACTCTTGGCTCTACGCTCAGAAATCTCTCCTGGCAGGTTCGAGGGACCATATGGGATGCTGGGATTCGAACCGCTGTCCTGCATGCAAGGCAAACGCCCTATCCCCATGCGATCTCTTCAGCCCCTCAGTCTATCTTCTTGTTTTTTTTTTTTTTTAAATATGGAACGCTTCACGAATTTGCATGTCATCCTTGCGCAGGGGCCATGCTAATCTTCTCTGTATCGTTCCAATTTTAGTATATGTGCTGCCGAAGTGAGCACCAATCTTCTTGTTTTTGTTTTGTTTTGTTCTTTTAGGTTTTTGGGTCACACCCAGCAGCTGTCAGAGGTTACTCCTAGCTCTATGTTCAGAAATGGCTCCTGGCAGGCTCAGGGGACCCTATGAGATGCCGGAATTCAAACCACCGTCCTTCTGCATGCAAGGCAAACGCCCTACCTCCATGCTATCTCTCTGGCCCCTCAGTTTATCTTCTTGATAACAAAAAACCATAGGGAAAAATCAAGTTTTCTTTTATAAAGTGTTGACTAAATTACCCACCCAAGCTAGGGAATATTACATGGCTTGTTAAAAAGCTTACTTTGGGGTCCAGAGAGATAGCACAGAGATGCAAGCATTTCCCTTGCCTGCAGAAGGTTGCTGGTTCGAATCCTGGCATCCCATATGGTCCCCCGAGCCTGCCGGGGGCAATTTCTGAGCATAGAGCCAGGAATAACCCCTGAGCATTGCCGGGTATGACCCAAAAACAAAAACAAAAACAAACCAAAAAACAAAAAAACAACTTACTTTGAGCAACCCAGGAATCCAACAACAGATTAATGGATGATGAAGATGTGGTACATATACGCAGTAGATAGTACATATAACTATGCAGCTGCAAGAAAGGATGAAATCGGGGTCAGAGAGAGAGCACACCAGTAGGGTGTTTGCCTTTTCTAATCCCAGCATCCCATATGATCCTCTAAGCCTGCCAGGGCATAGAGCCAGGAGTAACCCCTGAGCGCTACCAGGTGTGACCCAAACTGCCCCCCCCCCAAAAAAAGGATGAAATCATGAATTTGCTAAAAGATTGTTGGAACTGAAAGATCTTGTGTTGAGTGGAGGAAGCCAGAAGGAAAAAGACAAACACAGGATGAATTCCCTTATCTGTGTTATATGACATAATTGTATTAGGAAATGGAACGGAATACAGGGAGGATGCTGAGAGCCCCATGGGCCCCAGAGCTTAGGGAGGAGAAGAACAGAGAAGGAAAGAAATCAAAGGGGAGAAAGAAGATGAGGAAGAGAAGTGATGGGGGACTAGGGGTCAGGGCTTCAGTTATGCTGAGGGTGTAGAGAGTCTGGTAGTTTACACCCAAAGCACAGACTCAATAACTGACAACATGAAATCTAAGCTGCAACCACTGAACTTTGTAATGCGCAATTACAAATTACAAATAAAATTTTTATTTTGTCTTTTATTTATATTTATACTATATATTTTTAAATTTTACCTTATAAAATAATCGTGGGGGCTGGAGATATAGTACAGCATTGCCTTGCATGCATATAACCCAGATTCTAGCCCCAGCCCTCAAATCCTGCCAGGAATAATTCCTGAGAGCAGAGATCTAGGAGTAGTGCCTGAGCACTGCCCACCCCACCCCCATCTCCCACATAAAAATAATTTGACTCCGGTTCTCTCCACACCAAAGTTACTATCTGCCTGTGTTACTAGCCTACAAGGTCTTATTTTACCATTTTCCCCAACCAGAATTCTAGTGGGGCTCTCTATATAGTTTTTATTTCTTCCAATTATTAGGTTGTGTCCAAATTTCCAGATGGTTTGCTTATTTCTAAGCTGCTCGGCGAGTTTGAGGTGAGTTTCTTTTTCATCTGTGAGTTCTCAACATAGACAAAGGTCTGGTTACCACTTCTTCTGTCCCTTGTGCCTCTGGTCTTTTGTTTGTTTGTTTTTGTTTTTGGGTCACACCCGGCAGTGCTCAGGGGTTATTCCTGACTCTGTGCTCAGAAATCACTCCTGGGGCCGTCGAGGTGGTGCTAGAGGTGAGGTGTCTGCTTTGCAAGCACTGGCCAAGGAAGGACTGCAGTTCGATCCCCTGTCCCATATGGTCCCCCCAGGCTAGGGGCAATTTCTGAGCATCAAATGGGTGTGGCCCCAAAAAAACAAAAAAACAACAACAAGAAAAAGAAAACAGAAATGGCCCGGTGAGGTGGCTCTAGAGGTAAGGTGTCTGCCTTGCAATCGCTAGCCAAGGAATGACCGCGGTTCGATCCCCCCCTTCCCCCCCCCCATATGGTCCACCCAAGCCAGGGGCAATTTCTGAGCCAGGAGTAACCCCTGAGCATCAAATGAGTGTGCCCCCCCCCCAAAAAAAAAATCACTCCGCTTGCAAGGCAAACACCCTACCGCTGTGCTCTCTCTCTCCGGCCGGAGTCTATGGTCTTGAACCATTTGGTTTTGTACTTTGGTATGGTTCTCCATCCTGGAGAGCATGAAGTTCACCATCCTTAACAAGACTCACTTCTTCTGAGGAGGAGGGGTCTTAACAGCCCTGAGGGTCCAACAATGGCTGGGGCCAGAGCAATCATGCTGGGCTTAAGGTGCTTTCCTGGTACATGGCTACCCCGGGTTCCATTCTAGCATTGCATCTGGTCCAGGGGTAAATCCTAAGTCGAGAGTCAGGACTGGACACCACCAGATCTGCCTTCCTTCACAGAACCACCCACAAAGGAAGATAAAAAAGGGTGTTGATGATCTGCAGAATGCTGAGGAAATGCTTTCTCTGAAGAGAGAGATACAACTCTTTCATGATGATTTTATATTTCATGTGTCCATGATCTTTTAAAAAGAAAACAAGAGGGCCCGGAGAGATAGCACAGCAGCATTTGCCTTGCAAGCAGCCAATCTAGGACCACAGGTGGTTGGTTCGAATCCCGGTGTCCCATATGGTCCCGCGTGCCTGCCAGGAGCTATTTCTGAGCAGACAGCCAGGAGTAACCACTGAGCACCGCCGGGTGTGACCCAAAAACAAAAAAAAAAAAAAAAAGAAAGAAAACAAGAAAGATATTTTCACTTTCTGCTTAAAAATGAGAAGTAAACTGGCTTCACTGGTCACACTTTGATTTGCCCTGTTGGATTGATTGCCTGAAAAGAGACTTGAAGGTGCTAAGAAGTCTAGGGGTAGTTCTCCAAACCTTCCAAATCTAGTTTGACTGAGAACCTGTTTCAGCACTTTGGGTGTTTCATGGATGCCATCTGCCATTTTGTTCATGTTATAAACAATAGCTTTGGGGCCTATTTGTTTGGGGCCACTCCCAGCAGTGCTCAAGGCTTACTCCTGGCTCTGCACTCAGGAATCACTCCCATTGGGGCTTGGAGGACCTTTTGGGGTGCTAGGGATAGAACCAAGGTCAGTGATGAGAAAGGCAAGTGCCCTCCCAGTTGTCCTATCACTCTGGCTCCTCAGATGACTTTCAAAGAGCAGCTGTCACCGAAAAGCCTGGGCTTCTTAAATGTGATGGAGCTGGTAGGCGCACTCAGTGACATTCTGCACGTGGAATTCCGGGAAGGGGAGCAGGATCTGCTGGTGTTTGATGCTGACAGGAGGCCACCCCCTGCAGGTGAGTGACCCTCCCATTCCTCCAACCATGGCCACAGATCTTCCTTGCTCAGATTTTCCTGGCATCAGTATTCCCCGTGTGTTCAGCATCAAGCAACCCTCTTCCTGGTGTTCCTGGCTTGTGCTAACTAACTTGTATTAGTCATGAAGACTAGGTACCTGCTGTTAATTGTGGGGACTGTCCTTGGGATCGGGGAGGCCATGCATGATGCAGGGGATCGAATCCAGGTTTCATGAACACAGAGCAATACTCCAGCCCTTTGATCTCTCAGTAAATATTTAATGTGACCAGATTAGGGTTCATGTCACCAATTTTCTGTTAGTGGCTTTATTAGGTTTTATTCATGTCTTAAACATTACAAAAATACAGTGACAAATATTTTTGGTTTTCTGGCCATATCTGACAGTGCTCAGGGCTGACTTCTGGCTCTGAGCTTAGGGATCACTCCTGGAGGGGCCCAGGGGACCCTATGGGATGACAAGGATTGAACCTGGGTTAGCTACATAATAAGCAAGGACCCTCCCTGCTGGACTATCTCTCTAGACACCTCCATTTTAAACTATTTATTTATTTATTTATTTGGTTTTTGGGCCACATCCAGCAGTGCTCAGGGGTTACTCCTGGGTCTATGCTCAGAAATCTCTTCTGGCAGGCTTGGGGGACCATATGGGATGCCGGGGATTGAACCCAGGTCCATCCTGGGTTGGCAGTGTGCAAGGCCACATCACTATGCTATTACTCTAACCCTGACACCTCCATTTTTTTTTTTTTTGGGCCATGCCCGGTGATGCTCAGGTTACTCTTGGCTCTGCACTCAGAAATTGCTCCTGGCTTGGGGGACCATATGGGATGCTGGGGGGTAAAACCATAATCCATCCTAGGTCAGCCACGTGCAAGGCAAATGCCCTACTGCTGCGCCACCACTCCAGCCCCACACCTCCATTTTTTTTTTGTTTGGGTCACACCCGGCAGCGCTCAGGGGTTACTTCTGGGTCTATGCTCAGAAATCGCTCCTGGCAGCCTTGGGGGATCATATGGGATGCTGGGGATTCAAACCACTGTCCTTCTGCATGCAAGGCAAATGCACTACCTCCATGCTATCTCTCCAGCCCCTCTATTTTTAAAACATTTTAAAAAATTGGGGAGGGCGCGTGGATGGAAAAAATATTTTAAAAATTGGGGGCCAGAGAGATAGCACAGTGGTAGGGCATTTGCCTTGCATGCAGCAAGACGGTGGTTCAAGTCTCGGCATCTCATATGGTCCCCCATGCCTGCCAGGAGCAATTTCTGAGCACAGAGCCAGGAGTAACCCCTGAACGCTGCCAGTGTGACCCAAAAAAATTATTTATGACCAATAACCCTACCAGCTTTGTGTGGGGATCTCTGTGGTTTGAGGGTCCTCCAGGGATTACTTTCAGGAGCCAGCATTATGCTCTCATCCTGCATGTGTAATTCAAACCAAATGTAACTGACTGGGGAAATTAAAGCATCACCTTAGGATCATTTGTCACAGCATCCACTGTCCATTGGGCAGCTTTGACTGCTCACAGCTAACTTTGGAAGAGAAATGTGCTGAAATCTTGATTGTGGACAAAGAATTATCTCTTTTTTGGGGGGGAGGAGTCACACCCAGCAGTGCTCAGAAGTTACTCCTGGCTCTGGGCTCAGAAATCGCCCCTGGCAGGCACAGGGGGGACCATATGGGATGCCAGGATTTGAACCATCACCCTTCTGGATGTAAGGCAAACGCCCTACCTCCATGTTATCTCTCTGGCCCCGACTTACCTCATTTTAAGAATGTGACCAGGGGCCAGAATGATAGATAGCACAGTGTGGAAGGCACTTGACTTACATGAAACTGATGCAGGTTTGATTCCTGGCATCCCATATGGTCTTGATTTTATCAAGGGTGATCCCTGGTAGCACAAATCAGGAATAAGCCCTGAACATCACTAGGGTAGTCAAAAAATAACAAACAGAAAGAAGTGGGACCAGATTGCTTGAAAGCTCCCACCACCACATAAAATTATGTTTTATGTAGAGCCTCTCGATTTCTGTCCATGCAATAGAGTTGACAGGGACCCGTGACCCCTCATTTGTCTGATCTCCCTCATGCTCAGCATCCTGTGCGTTTCCTGGATTTTCCCGAGCTGCTTCCAGTCGTTGCTGTTTGTACTTCCAAAGCAGAATCGGTTCCAGAGTTAGAAATTCCTATTCAGGGGGTCAGAGCAATATCACAGCTGTAGGGCATTTGCCTTGCAAACAGTTGAGGTCAGAGCAATACCACAGCTGTAGGGCATTTGCCTTGCAAACAGTTGAGGTCAGAGCAATACCACAGCTGTAGGGCATTTGCCTTGCAAACAGTTGACCTGGGTTAGATCCCCAGTATCCCCTAGAGTCCCCCGAGCACTGCTAGGAGTGATTCTTGAGTGCGGAGCCAGGAGTAACCAACCCCTGATGAGCTCTGTTGGGTATGGCCCAAAACCAAGAAATTGAAAGAAAAAAATCATGTTCAGTGCTGGCAGATCAGAAAGTGGAAGGCAAAGCTCAGGTCTCCAGTTCCTCCCAGAACTTGCTGTCTGCTGCCGCCACCAAGGAGACCCCGTGGCACTGCTCCCGGAAACCCACGCTGGAGCCCGAAGCGAAGCTTTGCAAGAAGCCCAACTTGGTGGTGAAGCCCCTACAGCTGGTAAGTGAGGTGGACGAATGGGGCTCCCCTGAGGGACAGAATCCAACTGGGCTCAGCTACATGCCCTAAAGGCAGGCAGGTACCAAAACTCAGGAACTGAACCTCTCTCCAACAACCAGCCCCTGCCATGTGCCTGAAAACCAGAATCCCATTTGATTTGTGAAAAGTCTGATTTCCAGAGAGACTGTTTCTCGCTTTGGTTTGAAGTTCCCCACCCGGCACTGATTATACTTTTCCACTCTTGACCCAAGGAGCTTTACCCTCCAGCCCCTTGTTAAGGTTTTTTTTTTTTTTTAACTTTATTGATTTATTGATTGATTGGTTGTTGGGCCACACACAGTGGTGCTCAGGGGTTACTCCTGGCTCTGCCTTCAGAAATCACCCCTGGCTTGGGGGAACCATATGGGATACTAGGAATCCAACTGTGGTCCGTCCTGGATCAGCCTTGTGCAAGGCAAACCCCTACAGCCGCTATTGCTCAGGCCTCTGGGTTTTGTTTTTTTTTTAACTTTATTGATTGGTTGGTTGGTTGATTGGTTGTTGGGCTACACCAAGCGGTGCTCAGGGGTGACTCCTGGCTCTGCATTCAGAAATCACCCCTGGCAGGCTGGAGGATCATATCGGTGCTGGGACTTGAACCAGGTCCCTCCCGAGTTGGCCACATGCAGGGCAAACGCCCTACCACTGTGCTATTTCTCCAGCCTCCATGAGGCTGGTGAACCACCCCTAAAGTTACCTTTGCTGGGATGTTGGCAGGGTAGAAATTCTGCCCTGTTTCCCCCTGAGTCCTAGAGGCTGCAAGTCTTTCTATATTGAGAGAAACCTCTTCACTGACCACCATGCAAGCCCACAGTTGACTCATAGCTTCTCATTCTGCTGGGACCGTTGTGAAGCCCTGAACTTGACAGAAGAGGGCATTTTCCTGCTTGAGCTGTTGGCAGGGTCCATCTGGAGTGTTGGGTTTGATTTGGGGGCTGAACCTGGTTCTCTGTCCACCACTATGCTGGGGCTGCTCAGTTGTGCCATAGGGATCAAACCCCAGTCTCCCATGAATCTTTTTTTAGGGGCCCCGAAGTAGTTTTCTAAAACTCCAACCAACCAACTGTGGTCCTGACTCGGCCTCTGTGTATCTGGGGACATGTGTGGAGAAAAGCCAAGAGAATCTATGGGGTTCCAAGACTGGGTAGCATAGCCGCAGTCTGGAATGTCCCCCAGGGGTTCACTGGACTCTCTCTACTCTCTCTTGTCCACCCTGAAGCAAGAAGAAGCAAACAAAGCCCCCCCGCTGGAACCGGCCTCGCCCATACGGGACCTGCCCCCAGACGCCGTTCAGGACAAACACCTGTGCCGGCTGCCCCCACTGGAGACCAGCACCTTGGTGGGGGTTTTCGTGGAGTACATCGTCTCCCCCAGCCAGTTTACATACATCGCATCTACAAGCCCAGACTCCTCCGAAGCTGCTGGAGGACATGATGATCGAGATGCGGTATGGGTGGGTTGGAGTCAGCACCAGGCAGCTGCCATGACCGTCTCTGTCCTCTAGATGGCACCAGGGAAAGGAACAGAAGAAAGTGGATTCTAGCAGAACATATCTTGATGAAAAAAAATTACAAAAGTTGGGCCTGGTGAGATAGCACAGGCGGCGTTTGCCTTGCAAGCAGCCGATCCAGGACAAAGGTGTTTTGGTTTTGAATCCCGGTGTCCCAGATGGTCCCCTCGTGCCTGCCAGGAGCTATTTTCTGAGCAGACAGCCAGGAGTAACCCCTGAGCACTGCCGGGTGTGAAAAAAAACAAAAAAAAAAAAAAAAAAAAAAAGAAAGAAAGAAAAAGAAAAAATGTACAAAGTTTATGGGGTCCAGGGGGAATGCAACAGGAATCTCCCAGATCAGGGTGTCTGAACAATAGTACAGCACTCAGCTAGCCCAGTGAATCCTCAGACGCCAACTTTAGCAATACCATGGAGAGACAGAACATTTGGATAATTCTGTTGGCCTTTGTATTGTAACAAACAATGGAAAGTCAGCTTTTTTATGCTTGCAAAGGGACAGAGTAGGGGTGTGGGTGGGAGATTGGGGACTCTGAAGTGACTGTGAACAACTTGGTGCAAAGATGTGCTTTCCCGGTCCCTGGAAGTCAGGGTGATGTTGGCTCCTCATAGGCGCTGCTATTCCAGCCAGCTGGTATCTGACCGCTATTCCATGTCGGAGTGTGACATCCAGCCAGGCCGCCTGTGCTGTGTGCGCATCTCGGAGGACAAGTGGTGGTACCGTGTCATCATCCATCGGCTAGTCGGGAAACAGGAGGTGGAAGTGTTCTACCCTGACTTCGGCAATATTGGCACTGTGCAGAAATCCTCCCTGTGCTTTCTCAAGTGAGTTGGCCGAAGATCCTGGATTGGGAATGTAATTGCAGGGTTGGGAGCTTTCTCTTCTCATCCATCCTCTTCCCCCCCCCCCCCCCCCCCATCCATCTTCTTCCCCTTCTCCTCCTTCCTCCTCCTTATTGCAGGCTTGGCAGATTGTCATTTAGTTACACAGATAAATAATCATCTCTTCTGTCTCCTTTCACGTGGCTATGACCAGGATAGACTCTGACACACCTTTCCCCATCCCCCCCTCTCCAGTTCTCTCTATCTCCCCTATCTTTCTCACTCTCTTTTTTCTCTCTCTCTCCGCTCTCCCCCTTTCCCTCTCCTCCTCTCCTTCCTCTCTCTCCCTCTTTCTTCCTCTCTCACTCTTTCTTCCTCTCCCTCTTTCTCTCACCCTCTCTCTTGCCCTCTCTCACCTCTCTGTCTCTGTCTCTCTCTCATTTTTGAGTGACACAGGAAAGTGTTTGGGGTTCATTTCTGTTTCTGAGCTCAGGGATCATTCTGGTTGCTTAGGGAACCATAAGATAATGCCGAGGATTGATCTCCAGGTCAGCTGCATGCAAGGGCAGTACCCTCCCCACTGTACCATCCCTCTGCTCCACCCAATAGCAATCTCATATGAAGAAGTTTTTATTTGTTTTTGAGTTTTGGGTCACATCTGGCAGCGCTCAGGGGGTTACTCCTGGCTCTACGCTCATAAATCGCTCTGGCAGACTAGGAAGACCATAGGGCGATCCCCGGGATTCAAACCACTATCCTTCTGCATGCAAGGCAAATGCCCTACTCTCCATGCTTTCTCTCTGGCCCCATCTTTTTTTTTGGGGGGGGGTTGGGCCCACACCCGGCGTTGCTCAGGGGTACTCCTGGCTGTCTGCTCAGAAATAGCTCCTGGCAGACACAGGGGACCATATGGGACACCGGGATTCGAACCAACCACCTTTGGTCCTGGATCGGCTGCTTGCAAGGCAAACGCCACTGTGCTATCTCTCTGGGCCCCTCTGGCCCCATCTTATGAAGAAGTTTTATTCTGGAAATCATGGTAGAAGATACACTGAGAAGCTCAATGATTGAGCTCAAATATACACACATGTAGATTTTAAACTTTTAAAGAGGTTGATATTAGGGTAATGCCCAACAGTGCTTGGGGCTGATTCCTGACTCCCATGCTCAGAGTTCTTCCTTCTATCAGGACTCAGGGGGACCTCTGTGCAGTGCCTGGATCGAACCCTGGGTTAGCTGTGTGCAAGGCAAATGCCTTCTCTGCTGTATGATCTCTCTAGCCCAAGACATGGAGTTTCCTAGTGCAGGAAAGAAAGTGCATTGAAATGACACAACAGGACTGATTTGGGTTTAGAGGTGATGAAATGCTGCTGTGTTCCTTCTGGTCACAGGTGCTGCTACAACCAAGCTGCGGCTCAAGCCATCCCATGCTCCTTTGGCCCTTGGGTGAGAACCAGTCAGGGTATGTTGACTTATTCCCCGGGAAGAAGTGCTGGGGTTCTTGGGTGCATGAATTAGCCCATGAAAGAGCCTCCAAAGTAGTCCCTGAGGTCAGTATGAATGAGAGACCAGGACAAAGCGCTCAGCTATGTGGTCTTTATTGAATTAAAACAATTTTCTTTTTAGTTTTGGGTTCACACCCTGGCGATGCTCAGGGCTTACTCTTGGCTCTGCACTCACGGATCCACTCCTGGTACTCATGGGGACCAATATAGAATCCCCATGTGGGACTGCTGGAGATGGAAACCCAGGTTAGCCATCGTGCAAAGCAAGTGCTCCATCTGTTGTACTATTGTTCTGGCTCCTCTCTATGGACTTTTTGGGGGACATACCTAAAAAAAAAAATGCCAGCAATGCCCAGTTTACTCATGGCTCTGTGCTCAGCGGTCACTCCTGGCAGAGCTTGGGGTTCTATGTGTGGTGCTGAGGATTGAACCCAGATTTGCATGTCCAAGGTGAGAGCCTTCACCACACACTGGACAAGTTTTCCAGACTTTTTCTTTTTATTCTGGCTCTTCCATTCCCTAATCTGAACATCCTCCAAGGTGTTGGTGGAGCCCTTTTATGGCTTCCCTTCTCCCCTCACACCTCAGCGCTGGGGCAGATACCTGCATGTGGGTGGTCTCAGGCTTGGTCCCTAGCATTGCACACAGAGCACCCCGGAGCATGTGTCTTGACTGCATTTCAGGAACGCTGGAACACCCAAGGCCATCGTTGCAGTTTCAGAAGCTGTGTGGGCTGAAGCCATTGGTGGGGGTGGTAGACGAGTATGTGGACGGGATCCTGAACATCTTCCTGTGCGACACATCCTCCAACGAGGACATCTACTTCCACCACGTGCTGAGGACCGAGGGCCACGCTATCGTCTGCCGAGAGAACATCCCCTCCATGGTGTGCTTGGGGGCCCGGCCTCACCCCCATCTTACTGCTGAGTCCTCTCTGATAGCCGCTTCTGGCCCCATCAACACTGAGCCTAGTGCTTTGTCCTGTACCTTCTGAGTGTCTGGTTTAAAAGAGGCTGACTGTTTTCTCATACTCCCCAGTATTGACCTCTCCACTGTCTTCCTGACACTTTTCTGACTTTGACTTGGTGCTTGTGTTTGTAAAACATGAGTTTTGTGTTTGTGGGGGGGACACCATCCAGCACTGGTCTCCAGCCCAGGGGATGCTACCAGGGTACTTGGAGGTGCCATGTGGTGCCAGGGGCCAAAACTGGGGTCAGCTGTAAACCTGGCAAGTACCTTAACCTCTGAATTGTCTCTCTACAGCCTGTCCTACGTAATATTCAATAGTGGTGTTCGGAATTTTTTGTTTTGTTTTGGTGATACTTGGGTTACTTCTGGCTTTACACTCAGGGATTACTCCTGGTAAGGCTCAGGGGGCCCTATGGGATACCAGGGATCAGTTTGGATCAATCTTGTGTAGGACCAGGCTCCTCCCCATTTGCTATGGCTCTGAACCTTGATTCTTTTTGTTTTTATTCTTTTGTTTGTTTTGGGGCCACACCTATTGATTCTCAGGGGTTACTCCTGGCTATGTGCTCAGAAATCGCTCCTGGCTTGGGGGGACCATATGGGACACTGGGGACTGAACCACAGTTTGTCCAAGGCTAGTGCTTGCAAGGCAGACACCTTACCTCTAGTGCCACCACTCTAGCCCGATTTTTTTTAAAAACTAGGAAAAACAGGGGCCAGAGAGATAGCATGGAGTTAAGGCATTTGCCTTGCATGCAAAAGGATGGTGGTTCGAATCCTAGCATCCCATATGGTCCTTCACCTGCCAGGAGTGATTTCTGAGTGTAAAGCCAGGAGTAACTCCTGAGTGCTGCCGGGTGTGACCCAAAAACAAAAAACAAAAGACAAAAAAAAAAAAAAACTAGGAAAAACTCACTGTGGAAATCATTCTCACGTAGATTTCAGACAGTGACAAATTGCTATACAACTTGGGAATGCCAAGTGCTTTTTCCCTTGAGCATGTCATGAAACTGCCTTCTCTGTCTCACCTCAGGGTTTCCGGGAACTCAACCCTTTGGCTTTATACACTAAGCCCAGCACCAGACTGGAAGACGCTGCCTTGACAGAACTGAGTCATCAGTCCCCACTCCAGTGATGACTGGGGTGTAATGTCTGCAGTCAAAGGAGAGGGAATCATACACGCTGGTAGTAAACTTTGCAAATATTTGTCATTTTTGTCGTCTTTTGGGGGAGTAGTTTTTGGGTCACACATGGCGGAGCCCATGGCTGACTTCTGACTATGCTCAGAAATCCCTCCTGGAAGGTGTTGGGATCCTATGGGATGCCAAGAATTGAACCTGGCTGTGGTTCACATGCAAGGCAAGTGCCCTCCCCACTGTACTATCAATCTGTCCCCTCATTTCTATTACTGTTAATCCTGGGTACTTTATGCAGAGTTGATGTGTTGCAAACCCTTTGAGCGTGCCACATTCTTCTTTAACCCTCCAAGCATTCCCCTCAGGTAGTTACTGTCATTATCCTCATTCTCTAGAGAAGGAAATAGGCTTTTCAGCCCTAGAAATCTTTGTCCTTCTACCCAGGGATCTAACCATCATCTGGGTCTCCCCCTCTTTGGCCAGTTGAGACCTTTGCTGTCCTGGCCAGTTAAATTCAAACGCTGCCTGTGAACTCACCCACATGCACCCAGCCAAGTGATTCTCTTAAGTGCCTCCTATTTGCTGTCTTTGCTCAGGAAAGCTCTGGAAATCTGTTGGCAGCTCCCACTCACAGTAGCTGTATCATCATGATCATCCTCATCCTGTATCATCATGATCATCCTCATCATCCATGTTAGCCATCATTCCAGTCCCCCCAGTTAGCAGCAGGAGCTGCTGCAGTAGGAAGCACCTCCTGAAACCCATGGGATGCCAGGCCCCAGTTCTAGTTCTAGTTCACTTGAATGTGACTCTGACTTGACTGACCTGTAAGCCTTTCCAAAGCACCTTAGGCATTCTTTTTTTTTTTTGTTTTTGGTTTTTGGGTTTTGGGCCACACCTGCGGTGCTCAGGGGTTACTCCTGGCTGTTTGCTCAGAAATAGCTCCTGGCAGGCACGGGGGGACCATATGGGACACCGGGATTCGAACCAACCACCTTTGGTCCTGGATCGGCTGCTTGCAAGGCAAATGCCGCTGTGCTATCTCTCCGGGCCCTAGGCATTCTTTTTTAAATAATTTTATTATGACCAAAAAGTGAATAACAAATCTTAAACAGTAATATTTAAGATTCACAGTGACAATGAATTAGGGCCATTCCCACCACCAGGGTTGTCCTCCCTCCACCCCTTTTCCCAGTATGTGTCCCATATCTTCCTCCTTTGCCCACCCCCCCAGGAGTGCTAGTGTAACTGTTCCCCTCTGTGTATAGCTTGTTGTAGATAGGGTATTGATTCTGTTGTTGTGGACTTTGGGTTTGGTGTTTAAATCTGATCATTTTTTAATTCCACTCAATGTTCATACAGCTATTTGGTCCTGGTACCGTTCATTTTTATTTTCCCCCTTAATTCATGAAGCAGAACAAGATGATTCAAGTTGTATGGTCAAAGCACCTTAGGCATTCTGACAAGGTTAGAATTGGGCCTGTGGTTCCTGCCTGCCTGCTCCCTGTTGAATTGAATCCAGTCTGGAATCTCTCAATCTCTTTTTTTTTTTTTTTTTTTTTTTTTTTTTTTTTTTTTTTTTTTTTTTTTTTGGTTTTTTGGGCCACACCCTGTGACGCTCAGGGGTTACTCCTGGCTATGCGCTCAGAAGTTGCTCCTGGCTTCTTGGGGGACCATATGGGACGCCGGGGGATCGAACCGCGGTCCGTCCTAGGCTAGCGCAGGCAAGGCAGGCACCTTACCTCCAGCGCCACCGCCCGGCCCCTCTCAATCTCTTTTGATCCTGCTGTTTTTAGTTGTTGTGTTTGTTTTTAAATTTGGGTGTTTTTTTTTTAGGGGGGGGGGTCACACCTGGCGGCACTCGGGTTACTCCTGGCTTTGCACTTAGAAGTCGCTCCTGGCAACCTCGGGGGACTATATGGGATGCCACTGTCTGTTTGAATCAGCTGTGTGCAAGGCAAACACCTTACTGCTGTGCTGTCTCTCTAGCCCATGATCCTGCTGTTTTGGTGTTGTCTATAAAGAATCACCGCTCAGGGGCCTGAGTGATAGGGACAGTAGGGAGGGCGCTCGCCTTATACAGGGTCAGCCTGGGTTCCATCCTGGCATCCCATAGGGTTCCCTGAGCCCCAACAAGAGTAACCCCAGAGCCAGGAGTGCGTCCTGAGCTTTGGTTGTAAGCCCCATTTGCTCACACCATCCCCACACTAAATCACAGTTCAGTTCTGAAAAACAAATAAAGCTATTTTTGTACAGATGGCATTAGGGTTAGACACTCCCCTGATGCACATTTTATTTAGAACTTAACTTTGAGGAGCGGGTGGGCCCCTCAAGTGTTGCTGTGGGGTCCCTGGTTATTCAGTTCATTGGTCTGATGAGAGAGCTTAGGGGTGTAGTGCTGTAGTTGCTCTGGGTCCTGGGGGTGCTCAGGTGCTCTCTTTTCTTTTTCTCTCTCTCTCTCTCTCTCTTTCTTTCTTTCTTTCTTTCTGTTCTTTCTTTCTTTCTCTCTCTCTCTCTCTCTCTTCTTTCTTTCTTTCTTTCTTTCTTTCTTTCTTTCTTTCTTTCTTTCTTTCTTTCTTTCTTTCTTTCTTTCTTTCTTTCTTTCTTTCTTTCTCTCTCTTTTTTTTTTTTTTGGTTTTTGGGCCACACCCAGTGGTGCTCAGGGGATACTCCTGGCTGTCCTGCTCAGAAATAGCTCCTGGCAGGCACGGGGGACCATACGGGACACCGGGATTTGAACCAACCACCTTTGGTCCTGGATCGGCTGCTTGCAAGGCAAACACTGCTGTGCTATCTCTCCGGGCCCTTTTCTTTCTTTTCTTTTCTTTTCTTTTCTTTTCTTTTCTTTTCTTTTCTTTTCTTTTCTTTTCTTTTCTTTTCTTTTCTTTTCTCTTCTCTTTTCTCTTTTCTTTTCTTTTCTTTTCTTTTTTTCTTTTTTTGGTTTTTGGATCACACCAGCAGTGCTCAGGGATTACTCCTGGCTCTATGCTCAGAAATCGCTCCTGACAGGTTCAGGGGACCATATGCGATGCCAGGATTCGAACCACTGACCTTCTGCATGCAAGACAAATGCCTTACCTCCATGCTATTTCTCCGGCTTCCCTGCACTGTTGTTTTCTGTTTTCAGGGCACCATGTATCACTGGGAGTATAGCTGGGACTTCTGCCAGTGCCCTCACTCCTGTGCCTACTCTCTAACCCTTATCTGTCTCGGGTTGGTTGTATGCAAGGTAAATGTCCTACGACTGTGCCCTCTCTCCAGCTCCATTTTGTTGTTGTTTTGTTTTGGGGCTATATCTGGCAGTGGCAGTGTTCAGGAGTTATTACCAGCTCTGCTCTCAGAAATTGCTTCTGGCAGGCTTGGGGTACCATATGGGATGCTGGGAGTGGAACCTGGGTTCTCCAGCCCTCATCTACATTTGAGTGTTGATGGGCCTCCATATGCAGCTCAGGACCAATCCCCGGGAGGGCCCCCCTCTCAGAACCCACATTCCGAAGATACTTCAGTGCCCTGATTCACAACCTTGGCTGCATCTCAGTTCACACCCACCCCTATCTGTGTTCATGAGACTCTGAAATGATCCCTCTGAGTCCTAGGGGCCATGCCTGACACCTCTGGCCTTGCTTCCTACAGAACTAGGCTGAGGGGCCTGTGAGAAAGGACAGTGGGGAAGGTGCCTGCAGGGCTCCCTGGCATGTTCCACAAGCTCTTCCAGGAGTTTTCTCTGAGCATAGATTTAGGAAGAAGCCCTGAGTCCTGCCAGTTGGCTCCAAAATAATACAAACCAAAAAAGGAACTGGGTCTATTGCTTTTCCAGGGAGTAGCCACACAACTGACACACCTTTTTTCATGTGCTCAAGAAAGATTGGCCTGAGCTAGGTGAGCTAAGGTGAGCACCTTAGTTCATGGATGGTGGCAGAAAAGAGTGTTGTAGAGCCAGAGCAACGGCCCAGCAGAGAGGGCATTTGCCTTGCATGTGGCCAACTGGGGTTTGGTCCTTGGCATCCCTGAGACTTTGGCCCCCAAGACTTTTGTCTCCAATTCTGTCAGGAATGATTTTGGAGCACAGAGCCAGGAGTAATCCCTGAGTGCTGCTGTGTGTGGCCCAACCCCTCAAAAAATAAAGAAAAGAAAGGAGTGTCATGTGTCACACCCTGCAAGGAATATGCCAGTGCAGTGCAGATTCTGCACAGCACACAGCAAACAAAATGATTCATTTCTCTTTCTTGCTTTCTTGCTCTAGCAAGACACGAATGGCACAAAGTCTCTGAATCCCCGGACTGCTATGGGTCAGGATGTGCAGAAGGGCCCTGACTTCAGTCTTATGAAAGTGGGTACCGGGAACGCTTTAGTGGCTGGGCCACTAAAGGATGAAAAAGAGGTAGGAGGAAGCATTCAGCCCCCTGAGAAAGCCCAGGAAAATGACTGTCTACCCAGCTTTCCCAAGGCCCCAAAGAAGCTCCTAAGTCCCAGGCAAATGTCAGAGTTTTTCCCTGAGGTAGCCAAGAGCAGAGCTGGGGAGTCCTGTAAGGGGGGGACGTGGTAGTGGAGGGGAGGGGTATTCATCCCCTGCCCTTGAGAGCTCCTGGTTGGGGGAGAGAGAAGGAGGGCCTCACTGATGTGCACTAGGAACAGCCCACGGGGGAAGTGTTTACAGGTTTTGGGTAACATCTGTTTTCTCTGTTGCTCGCTTTTCTGTTGTCCTGGCATGGCTCAGGACCCTATGGGGTGCCAGGGATTGAGCCCAGATCTGCTGTGTGTGCCCTGCCCACTGTGTCACTACCACCCCTAAATTGTCATTCCTCTTCTCTCCTCCTGACATCTTTCATCCGCTTGGAGCTGGTGTACAGATAAAAGTTCATAATCTGGTTTTGTTGTTGGCTTTTTGGGTTCTCTTTAGTTTTGGGGCTACACCTGGAGGTGTTCAGAGCTGAAACCTGGCTCTACACTCAGGGATCACTCCTGTCAGGCTCAGGGGACCATGTGGGATACCAGAGATGGAACCTGGCTCAGCCCCATACAGAGCACATGCCCTCCCTGCTGTGCTATGGCTCTGCCCACCATTTTTTCTCTTTCATGTGCAGTGTTAGGGCAATTTGAGTTGACTTTGGTCTAGTGGGTCAGGTGGGTTTTCCCCTCTGAAGACTTCTCAGGAGAATCAGGGTGTTTTAAGACCAGCAGGGGGTCCCTAGCTGTGATCCAGGCCATGCCCTCTGCTGCAGTCCACTCCCACTGCCTCCCCATGTCCTGAGTTATCTCCATTTCTGTGCCTCAACTGTGGTTCCCTCTTGCTTCATCCGTTGCAGGTGCTCAGGGGCATCACATTCTGCTTCCTGTGTCCTGGTGCCTTCCCCCCCCCCCCAGTAGCGCACGTGTACCTCCCCACTCTCTCCTCTCTCGGCCTTATGTCTAAGAATAAGAAACTGTAAAAAACAAAGTGCTCCTTTTCTGTGGGTTTAATGATGCTCCTGGGTATCCTGAATGTTTACATCTCTGATGCCCACCAGGACATCCCGGATGGAATGCCATGCCTGGAGTCCGTGACCCTTGGTGACGACATCTGGGACGAGCACTGGCTGCCTTTGCAGACAAAAGTGGGGAGAGGAGAAGCCACTCCTGGTGCACTCACTGTCTCCCATCTTACCAGGCCACCATCACCGTGTCCTGCATGTGAAGAAGTACCACAGACAGTAAAGAGTCTCGAGGAACAGGGGATTGGGCCCTTCTCAGGAGGGGAAATGGGATTGTCAGGGACTCGCAAAAGCCAGCAGGGACCAGGGAATGTGGCAGTGTTCCTATAGCTCCAGTGTCATCCTTCCTGGGGTTGTGCCAGTACCACACATGTGAGGTGTGAGGAACTGGCACTATATGTGGGACCCTCCCCCTGACATCTCAGCAATGACAAAGGGAAGGAAGGAAACCCCTTCTTTTTCCTTGGGAAAAGACTGGGTCAGAGGTACATAGGGGTGTAGTGGGTGTAATCTACCGCCCTAGGCCCACTTGCCCATTCGGTCATTGGGCTTTTTGTTTGTGGTGGTAAGGCTCTTGACTCACAGGTACCCATCCCAGGTCACATTCTGGTCCATGTGTTCATTCCTGAGCCAAGAATAGCTCTATTGGGTATGACCCAAAACCAAAAAGAAAGACTTTTTTTTTTTTTTCAGGAACTTTTTGTTTGTTTGTTTTTGAGCCACACCTGGCAATGCTCAGGGTTCAGGAATCACTCCTGGCAGTGTTCTGGGGACCCAATGGAATGCCAGGGATCAAATCCAGGTCAGCACATACAAGGCAAGCACACACTCTGTTGTGCTATGGCTCCAGCCCTGTGATTCTCCCCCCGCCCCCAATCCCCATCTGAAAATAGGCAGAAGACCTTTGGGAACCTCTGATCCAGCTTCTCAACCATATGATCAAAAGCCACCACTTAGTCTTTGCTGTCGAGTTTTTGTTCAGCCCTGACAGCATCCCTCATATTTGCAGAGAGGTAGAGATTTGCTACGGGGGGTGGTTGGCTGCCCCACTGCACCCATCCCTGCTTCTTCAGAGAATATCCTGGTTCTTCCACATGACCTCCCTGTGCCAGCAGTTGCTTGTCCTCTGCCAGCGGGTGACAGCCTCTCCTGCACTGACTGACTGATGGTCAATCTTGCTTCATCAGCATCTTGACTCACGGGATTCCCTGGACTTCTCGCTGCCACACCTGGAAGAATTCTATGACTCGCTCAGCCAGAGCAGCCCTCTGGAGCCTTCAGACCTGCCTCACCTGCCCTCGGCTCTACAGCCCACCATGGACCCTCTCAGCTCCTCTCCCTCTTCGATCGAGGCCCCCAGCTCAGGTAGGCAGATGGCAAAAGCCTGAGGCCTGGCTTCTCTGAGCCTAGCCTGGGGCTCTTGTTTTCATTTTTTTTTTTGGTGGTTTTTTTCTGGGTCACACCCCTCCTGGCTCCATGCTCAGAAATTGCTCCTGGCAGGCACGGGGGGGGGGGGGGGGGGGGGGGGATATGGGACGCCGAGATTCGAATTGATGACCTTCTGCATGAAAGGCAAACACCTTACCTCCATGCTATCTCTCCAGCCTCTTGTTTTCATTCTTTCTTCACTGTGAAAACTTAGGCCCTGGGACTCCTATCAGGCTGACTTTTCAACTGTGGGACTTAGCCAAGAGTTTTGGCTACCGTTCTTTTCCAAGTGGCAGAGATGCCATTGGTGACCCTGGGGTGCACCATTTATACTTTTGCTGCCAGGAAACTAGGGAGCTTTGGAACCTCTCTTGGAAAAGGACTTCTATTTTTTTATTTTTTGGTTTTTGGGCCACACTTGGTGACACCCAGGGGCTACTCCTGGCTATGAGCTCAGAAATCGCTCCTGGCTTGGGGAACAATATGGGACACCAGGGGATCAAACCACAGTCCATCCTGGGTCAGCTACATGTAAGGCAAATAAATGCCCTACCACTGTGCCATTACTCTGGCCCCTAGAATTGGACTTTTATCCAAATTTTTTGTCTTATTTTGGTTTGGGGGCCATACCTGACAATACTGAGGTCTCACTCCAGGCTCTGCACTCAGAAATCACTCCTGACCATGCTCAAGGAGCCTTAATGGATGGTAGGGGGGCTCAAACCCTGGTCAACCTCATGCAAGGGAAGTGCCTTCCTCATTGAGCTGCCTCTCTAGTCCTTATTTGTTCTGAGGATCTTCTAGAAAGCAATCTAGGAATGGAAGTTCCTTGTTCAGAGGTGGGTTTCCTATCAGTTCTGCCACCTTCCTGACACTATGGATTTGATCTTAGTTTCCCATGCTCTGCCCTTACTTCTCTTCCCCCTCTGTTACTTCTCTTCCCCTTTGAAGCATCTGTCTGGCTCATCCCAACTTGCCTCTGCCACCATCTACCTTTTGTCTCCCAGGGTCCGGTCAGCAGGGCCTGGACAGACCATGGGAAGAGCAACTTTAGCCAAGCAACATGTCTTCCTTCATTTTCAGAGGAAAGTTCCCCCAAGAGCCCCACAGAGGCAGATGCTGGCAGCAGCCACACCATCAAGCTCTTCAAGGACCAGAGTCAGGGTGCCGTGGATCAGCTCTCACTCATACTGTCCCCTGAGCACCAGATCTCACACAAGCTCTACCTCCCTCAGAGCACTGCCACAGCAGCCCTGGGTGCTGCCGCACGCTTAGCCATGTCCAGGAGCCTCCTCCACTGGTTCCCCAGTGTGAAGAGGACGGAGGCCTGAAGAGGGGGCGAGGGATGAAGGTGAGGGAGGAGTTGAGGAAAGAAGTATGGACCATGCTGGGAGGAGCAGAGAAGCTGAGTGCTTCGAGGTTTCCTAGACCCAAACAAGGAAGGCTTGAGTCTACACAGCCCTCACAGTCAACGAGTGTGCCCCCCTTCCCCCGTGAGTGTGAAGGAGACATGTCGAGCTGAGCTAACTGGCCACTGTGTCGTATAAGTATTGGTGTTTGATGTTTGTTTTGATTTTGATAGTTTTCTTATTCTTATTCATCTTTGTTTAAAGTAGTAATTTAAGAAAGGTGGATTTAGGGGCCCAAATGACAGCGCAGCAGTTGGGTGTTTGCCTTGCACATGGCTACCTAAGATGGACCGCAGTTCAATCCCCCGACGTCGCATAAAAAATATTTGAAAAAAAAAAAAAAAGAAAGAAAGTAAAAAAAAGATGGGACTGGTGTGGTGGCGCTAGAGGTAAGGTGTCTACCTTGCCAGCGCTAGCCTAGGACGGACCGCGGTTCGATCCCCCGGTGTCCCATATGGTCCCCCAAGCCAGGAGCAGCTTCTGAGCCAGGAGTAACCCCCTGAGCGTTACCGGGTGTGGCCTAAAAACCAAAAAAAAAAAAAAAAGAAAAGAAAAAAGAAAAATAAGGTGGATTTAGGGACCGGAGCAATTAGGGAGGGCATTTGCCTTGCACACGACCAACCTAGGTCCGATCTCCGACATCCTATAGGGTCGCCTTAGCATTGCCAAGAGTAATGCCTGGCTTCCCAAACAAAACAAAACCAAAAAAAGAAATATATACAAAAAAGAAAAGGAAGATTTGTGGGGGATTTCTTCCTCCAAATCTTCTTCTTGGAACCTATCATGATTGATAAAAAGAAACTTGGAAAACCAGTGTTTGTGACTTGTATTTAGTAAGATGAGCAGCCTCGCTCCCTCATTCCAAGGGCCAGAAGCTTCCAGTTGTCCTTCACATTGGCTGCGTAGGAGGCTGAATTTAAAAATCGAGTGGCGGTTGGTCTGGGATGGGCCTCACTTTGGGCTCCTGGGAGTGGGAGTATTTCTGTGGCCTTATTCCATCTGCCACACTGTTCTCTGTAGACCGATTCAGGAGACAGCAGAGTACTTGTGAGGCTTGGTTGAGTGGGAACCATGAGGAGAAAAGCTCCAACGGTGATATCAAAGGATGCTCATGAAGCTGGGTAGGATGTGAGGCTGGGCTGTGGCTTGCTGCCTTTGTGCTCCCCTCTTCATGAAGCCTTTCTCCTCTTCCCTCTCCCATTCCCTCTTCTCTCCTCCCCTCCCCTTTTCTGTCTCCCTCCTTCTCCCCTTCCCAATGGGTGGGATATGACAATCAGCCAATAGTACAGCAGGGAGAGCCTTTGCCTTGCACACAAGCAGGTCTGATCCCAAACATCCCATTTGGTCCCCCAAGCACTGCCAGAAGAGATCCTTGAGTGTAGAGCCAGGAATAAGCCCTGAGCATCACCAGGTGTGGCCTCTAAGCAAAAACAAACTACAAAAGGACATTCAAATTTACGTGATTACCAGATGAACCTGTGCTCTTGACATGAAGTAATCATGAAGCAAAGTTCAGCCCAAAGTTTCTAAATGCTAGTTAGGAGGTTGGCTTTAATAACCTTAAGGGGGCCAAAGGGGCTGGAGAGATAGCACGGCTGTAGGGCATTTGTCTTGCACAAGTCCAACCCCAGATGGACCCCTGGTTCGATTCCCTGCATCCCATAAGGTCCCCCAGGCCTGCTAGGAGTGATTTCTGAGTGCAGAGCCAGGAGTAACCACAGCACTGCTGGTTGTGACCCAAAAATAAAAATAAAATTCTAAAAAAGAGAGGGGCCAGAGCCACAAAAACAGCATGGAGCCAGTTCAATTTCTGGCATCCTATAAGGTCCCCTGCCAGGAATGATTTCTGAGTGGAGAGCCAGGAATAGTCCCTGAGTATTGCTGGGTATGGCCCCAAAACAAAAACCACAAAAAGCCACTTTAGAGAAAAGTGTAATACAATAAAAATAATTTAGATCCAGATATGCCTTTAGTTCATACATAGCATGGAGATTAGACATTTGCCTTTCATGCAGAAGGTCGGTGGTTCGAATCCTGACTTCCCATATGGTCCCCTGAGCCTGCCAGGAGCAATTTCTGAGCATAGAGCCAGGAGTAACCCCTGAGCGCTGCCGAGTATGACCCAAAAACCAAAAAATAGTTCATACATATGATATGCTCATAGGTTACAAATATTATGTATATAAAAATATGCACATAATGGGGCTGGAGCGACAGCACAGCAGTAGGGCATGTGCTTGCACACGGCCAACCCAGAATGGACCCAGCTTCAATTCCCAGTATCCCATATAGTCCCCGAGACTGTCCAGAGTGATTTCTGATCACAGAGCCAGGAGTAACTCCTGAGCGTCACCGGGTATGGCTCAATCCCTCCCCCAAATATATATATTTTGCACACAAGCATATATATATATATATATATATATATATATATATATATATATATATATATATATATATATATATATATATATATATATATATACTACATATACAGTGTTGGCCCATCAGTATGAAGAGACTCCCAGGAAGGTTTTGTGCTTTATGGGAAAGTAGGGGGTTGATTCAACGGGCCACTTGCCTGTATCCCGCATCCCACTGGCTCTGGGGCTGCATTTTGTTGCAAGGATTGCAATGTGGGTGACTTTGTCCAAGGGGGGCAGTGATTTTTTTTTTTTCAGTCTTTGTGTGGTGGCAATGTTCACTGGGCTGAGCCGACAGTCTTGGTGCCCACTCCATCCCCCCCCCCCCCGTGACCTTGAACAACTTTCACCGTAGCTCCCCAGAATCCTGAGGATTCCCAGCCAGTTAAGGCCCTTATTCTGTATGAGGATGCACTGACTCAGGGCCTGCCATGCTGGGGATGCTAGAGGACCTGAGAGCAGCCCTGGAGTGCTGGGGATGCAACTGGGGAGGACGTGATATCTGCCTTCACCCTCACTCAAGCTTTGCGGGGGCCCCCCCCCCCATGATGAAGCATCTTGGTGCATTCATTGACTGTCTCTGCCTACCACAGTCACATCCCACAGGGAGAAGTGGAGCTCTGGGTTCCAGGAGTGGGGCCAATCAGACACAAGATTTGTGGCCAAGGCACAGGCCAGCCCAGGACAGTCAGGCAGTGCCATCCCCCTGACAGGGGTCTCATAACCACCAGCATCTGTCAGGACCAAGGATAACAGCACACATGACCCCCAGTTCCCTCTTCCCTTCACCCACCACCATAATGTTCATCTTCAAACTGCCAGGTCAGAGCTAAACAAGCCAGATCTTTTGTTTGTTTAATTTTTTATATAATTTTTGGAAGGCAGCTATGCTCACCACTATATATCACTATATACCAGGTAGGTGTGGTGTATATATATATATATATATATATATATATCACATATACCAGGTGTGGTATATGATTTTTAGGCCACACCCGCTGGTGTTCAGGGTTGACTCCTGGCTCTGCACTCAGGAATCACTCATGGTTGTGCTCAGGGGACCTATTGGGATGCATTGGATTAAATCCTGGGCAGCCATGTGCAAGGCTAGTCCCTTACCCGCTGTCCTATCACAAATGTCCTATAACATTTATTTTGGAGTCACTCTGAATCATTAAATTACAAAGAGATTTGTGATTTGGTTTCAGGTCTATAAACACTTGTCCCCTCACCAGGGCTCACCACCTGCCCCTGTCTCCTCCTGTCCCCCCAGCCTGCCACATTTCTCCTTTGCAATCAAACAAGCTAATTCTTGCCAAAGTGGCCTGATCCTCTACCTGATATTCACCCCTTTCTAGGCATGCTCAGTCCTCAACCCTCTCCTGGCCACATCCAAGCTGGTTTCCTCCTCTTGAGCACCCCCCAGGGACCAGTGCAGGGATGGCTGGTCTCACCTCCCTGTGACACTGTGGCCTCAATCAGTGTTCAATACCAACCAGCTGGTCTCTCTGTGAACTGGGAGCAGGAGAGAAGGATGCTGCATGTTCTGGGGAGGACATGGAGAAGCCGATTTGCTGCTCTCCCCATCTCCCTTCTGCCCCACCCGTGTGCTGCTGAAGTCCTCCAGCTGTGGACAGAATTTGGGCCTCCGCCGCCCTCTCTCCTCCAGAGAAGGGAGCTTCTGTCAGTCTCCCCTGCTTCCTCCCTGCTTTCTAGGTGGGCAGCACTGAGAAGCTAAATCAATGACTTGACCAGCACTGGGGTCTGTGTGGCGCTGTCTGACGTCCTTCCTGTTTCCATGGTGCTCAGTTGCTGAAGGCTCCGTCCTGCCTGAGGCCTACTGGGAACAGAAGGGCTTTTCAACAAAGGCTAGGGGCTAGGACAGGACAGTGGAGAGAGCATGGTCCTTGCACATAGCTGACCTGGATTTGATCCTTGGCATTCCACAGGGTCCTCTGAGTACCGCTAGGAGTGATTCCTGAGAGCAGAGCCAGAAATCAACCCTGAGAACTGCCTGCTTTGGCCCCCAAATGATTACTTTAAAAGGGTGGGGAAGGGGCCAAAACGATAGCACAATGAGTAGGGGCCTTGCACGTGGGCCTGAGCCAGGTTCCATCCCAGCATTCCATATGGTTCCCAAGCCTGCCAGGAGTGATTTCTGAGTGCAGAACCAGGAGTGACCCCTGAAAGCAGCTGGGTGTGCCCCAAAAATCTAAAAGAAAAAAATTGGATGGGTTGGGCCACACCCCTTGACGCTCAGGGGCTATTCCTGGCTATGCACTCAGAAATCGCTCCTAGCTTGGGGGACCATATAGGACGCCGGGGAATCGAACTGTGGTCCGTCCTACCACTTGTGCCACTGCTCGGCCCCAAGAGAAAATTTTTTTTTTAATTTGAGAGGGTGGGGAAGGGCTTTGAAGACTTCTTGGGGCAGGAAGGCAGGGAGGGCCTGTAGTGAGACATGACCCTCCAGCTGGCTTGCCTGGATTTGAGTGGGCTATAAACCAGTTCTCTTTCCAAGCCAAAACAAACCGTTTGTCCAAAGGACAAGTGGCAAAGAGATGAGGGTGTGGAGGAAAAGAGGGAAATGGACGGACTGGAGAGGGAGCCCCAGCCACTGGGGGCAAGCAACAGAGACAACTTGACAGCAAGGAGGGTGATTGTCTTGCAAGCTACTGACCCAGGTTCAATCCCAATTCCCACAAGAAGTGCTCCTTGAACACAGAGCCAAGAATCAGCCCTGAGCACCTCTAGGTGTACAGGCCAGAAAAACAATAACAAAAAAGCACCAGCACTTCTTCATTCCTGTGGCCATCATGTTCAATCAGATACGGAATCCTCTTCCGCTGCCACGGGAAACTGAATAGCTTTGAGCTGCTTCTGGTGCCTTGATTCCCCCCCCCCCCCCCCACTCAGAGGGGTGAAAAATCAAGCTCTCTCCAGGGGAGACTAGGGCGATGGAGACAGTTGTCAGGGCCCCTGATTGCTGGAAGTGAGTGGCTGCTTAGCAAAGCAGATGGAGCCAATGCTGCAGCATTTCTGTAATGGCATCCTGTATCCCCTGGAAGATGATCCCTCCCTCGGAGCCATGAAGAATCTGATCCACTGACAAGCCCCTAGAGTAGATTCTTTTTTTGTTGTTGTTGTTTGTTTTTTTGTTTTTTGATTTTTGGGCCACACACAGTAATGCTCAGGAGTTATTCCTGGCTATGCACTCAGAAATCCCTCCTGGCTTGGTAGACCATATGGGATGCCAGGGATTGAACCAAAGTCCATTGGCGTGCAAGGCAAACGTCATACCGCTGTGCCATCACTCTGGCCCCTAGAGTAGCTTTTTTTTTTTTTTTTTTTTTTTTTTACCGTTGTCCCCTCCATCCTTTTTCACTCTGCCTTTAAACACTTACAGGATGAAGAGATTTCTCTGGGCTACAGCTCACACAGTGAGATCAGTTTGGGGCCTGCTTCTGCAGGGGTACAAGAAGTAGGACCCAGCAGCCAGGGGTGCCAGTTAATGGTGGATCTCTGGCCCTGCATGTGGTTCCTCAAACACAGTCAGAAATGATCCCTGAGCACAGCCAGAAGCTGTAAGCTCTGAGCACTGCTGGGTGTAGCCCAACCCCACTCTTCCACCATTATTTTCTTTTTTATTTTGTTTTGTTTGCTTTGGGGGCCGCACCTGGCAATGTTCTGGGCTTACTCCTGGCTCTTCACTTAGGAGTTGTAAAATCACCCGCATGCACCCGTATTTCCAATCCCAGGTGAACAGGTCTAAAGAAGTGTAGGCACGAAGATTTAATAAAACAAGCCAGTCAGTGGAGAATTGTAGAGTCAGTGGCTTCTAGCCTCAAGCCAGACTGGCCTTTCTTTAATCTTCCAGTACAAATTCAACTGGGAGGTGGGGTTTGAAGGGGGAAAGGGTTCAAGTGAGAACCAGGTGGGCTTTTACATTCAGAGGGATAAGTAAAAAGGAAAGAGGAAATTGAAATTGGGAGAATGCCTTTGTTTTGAGTAATAATAGGGTTTCATCTAACAGGAATCACTACTGGTAGTTATGGGGTCATATGGGGTGTCAGGGATTGAACCCAGGTCAGCTTAGTGCAAGGCAAGTGCCATCCCCACCCTCCTATGCCCCTGAACTTTTTTTTTTCTGTTTAATTTTTTATTTTATTTGGGGAGAGGGGGTTGTTTGGGTCATACCCAGAAATGCTCAAGGCTTACCCCTGGCCCAACACTCAGAAATTTTTCCTGGTTGTGCTCGGGGAGCCATATGAGATGTCGGGGATCAAACCAGGGTCATCGAAGTGCAAGACAAGTGTCCTCCCCCTTATACTATCTCTCAGGCCTCCAAAACTATTTGTTTTTATTTTTATTTGGGGGACACACCAACTAATACTCAGGGATTACTCCTGGCAATGCTTAGGGGACCCTATGGGATGCCAGGGATGAAACCTGGGTCAGCTTTGTGCAAGGCAAACTTCCTCTCTTCTGTACTATCTCTCCAGCCCCCAGAAGTTTTGTTTTGTTTTTTAATTAAAGGACACCAAGTACTTAGCTCTCTTCCTAACACCTAATAAAATGACCAACATTTTCAAGTGACAACACCCAAAGCTGGGCAGGACGTGGAGAAACTAGATCCCTCATTCAGTGCCTGTGGGAATGCCACAAAACAGTGCCACTGCGTGGCAGAATAGATTGGCAGCCTCTGAGCCCACAGCATACAGCTGCCACCTAAGCCAGCCACCCCCCTGACAAACCTCAGAGGTAGGAAAACTTGCAGTTCTCTAAAACTGGGACCAGGGGCTTCCAGGAGTCAGGTAACTGCATCCTTGGAGAGAGTGAAAGCCTATGATGGCCAGGAAAAACTATTCTGCGTGGTTTCATTCCAATGACAGGGACCCCATTCCCTCAAACCCAGCACTTCTGCTCCAAGTTGAAGATCTAAAGAAGCAGTCTGGGGCTGGAGAGACAACCCAGGGTGCTGAACACACACTTTGTATGTAGATCTGGGTTTAAGTCCTGGAACCACCAAGGAATGACTCCCAATCCTTGAGTATTGTAACAAACACAGACATCCCACCAGCCTTTGACACCTCCCAAACAAGACTAAGTGGATATGCCAAACACACACAAAACTAAATTGTTGGGCCCGGAGAGATAGCACAGCGGCGTTTGTCTTGCAAGCAGCTGATCCAGGACCAAAGGTGGTTGGTTCAAATCCCGGTGTCCCATATGGTCCCCCGTGCCTGCCAGGAGCTATTTCTGAGCAGACAGCCAGGAGTAACCCCTGAGCACCGCCGGGTGTGACCCAAAAACAAAACAAAACAAAAAACCAAAAAAAACCTAAATTGTTCCATTCATAGAAAGTTTAAAAACAAGCAAAAAGGTGGAGAGGGGGACAGAGAAATAGTACAGCAGTAGGGCGTTTGTCTTGTACCCAGCTGACCAAGGACTAAAGGTGGTTCGAATTTCCGCATCCCATATGGTGCCCTGAGCCTGTCAGGGGCGATTTCTGAGCACAGAGCCAGGAGTAACCCCTAAGCACCACTGGGTATTGCCCAAAAACCAAAATAAAATAAAATAAAATAAATGTTTCTGGCACCCCATATGGTCCCCCAAGCTCCACCAGGAGTGGTTCCTGAGCAAAGAGCCAGGAGCAACCCCTGAACACCAAATGGATGTGATCCAACAACACCCACCGCCAAGAAAAAGTTGCTAGAACTACCAAGATACATGGCAAGTTACAGGACAAGGGAAGAGCTAATGAAAGGAAATTGGGGGGCCAGAACAATAGCACAGAAGGTAGGGTTCTTGCCTTGTATGCAGCCGGCCTCTCATGATTCTCTGAGCACCTCCAGAAGTAACTCCTGAGTACCTCCGAATGTGGCCCCAAAACAAACAAACAAAAAAAAAAAAAGGAGGGGGAATTGGGTGCCGGAGAGATATAGCATGGAAGCAGGGCGTTTGCCTTGCATGCAGAAGAACAGTGGTTAGAATTCCGGCATCCCTTATGGTCCCCTGTGACTACCAGAGCATTTTCTGAGCGTAGAGCCAGGAGTAACCCTTGAGCGCTGGAGTAACCCCTGAGCGCTGCCGGTGTGACCCCCCAAAAAGCAAACAATAAAAAGGAATTGGGGTGGCATTTCTGGGGTGCGGCTTGGCTTTTCCAACTCACACCTGGATGTAGCTTCATTTTCTTTGCGTGTGCTTGATTGTTGATAACAAAATCACATGACAAAATCACTTCTCACTTCTGGGAGACAGAGTAGGTGTGAGGTTTGGGGGTGAGAGGAAAGGCGGCAGGTGGAAGACTGAGGTCCACAGGGAAACCTGTGAGGAGGGAGCGGGGAGGGACGGGGCGGTGAGGCAGGGGGAGCAAGCGGGGCAGGCGCTTTGTTTTTGCCTTTTCCAGAGCGCTTTCGTACTCACGGTCGCCCCGTTGTTCAATTCTTAGCGCAGGCCCTTCCCCCTGTGCCTCCTTCTACCTCCCCTTGGACTCAGAAACGACGGGGCTCGGTTTTGTTTCTGTACAAAGTGGATGGAAGCTATCCGCCCTATGGGGCCGGAGAGACAGCATGGAGGTAGGGCGTTTACCTTTCATGCAAAAGGACGGTGGTTCGAACCCCGGCATCCCATACGGTTCCCCGAGCCTGCCAGGGGCGATTTCTGAGCGTAGGGCCAGGAGGAACCCCTGAGCACTGCCGGGTGTGACCCAAAAACCGAACCAAAACAAAAGATATCCGGCCTATGGGGCGTTTGCCTTGCACGCAGCCGACCTAGGAAGGCGACGGTTCGAATTCCGGCATCTCACAGGGTCCCGCGAGCCTTCCCCGTCGGGGGAGTGGGTAGGGGTTACCCATGGCCGCAGGGACGGACAGAAAAAGGGGTTCAGGGAACCTAGAGGTGTCTTGGAGACTCCCGCTGATCCTTGCCACCCTTGTCCCGGCTCCCCCGGGCGCAAGCGCGCGGCACCGCCTTTGGGACGGTGCCGGCAGCGCGGTGCGGATGGCCGGGAGTTCGGGGGGGCCCCGCCGAGGCCCGGGTCGGCGCCAGCAGGGCGCCTCGGTACCTGCAAGGGCGACGCGGCTCCTGCCGGGCAGTGCTCGGAGCGCTGGGGAGTGCGCGCGCGGAGCCAGGCGCGCGCGGAGCGGCTGGGCCGCCCGGGCCGGGTAGGGCGCAGCTCGGGGACCCCCGGAGGGACGGGGCGGGGCGGGGCGGGGGCGGGCCGAGGACCCCGGGGGTGGAGGGAGGCAGCGCCGGGCCCGCAGCTCCGGTCCGAGGGCGCCTCCCTCTCCGCACCCCGCTTGCACCGTGGCGGCGCCCGGCTGGGTCTGGGGGGCGCGCCCCGCTCTCCGGCCACCCGACGGGGCTTTGGCAACGGTCTTGGGGTCCCGGGACTCGATGCTCCGTCCGGCCCGGCCCTTCTGCTCCTCGGGGACCATGCGGCGGCCTTGGCCGGCGACGCGGGACTGCCCGGCGCGTGTGAGTGTTGCGGGTTGCCGAGGACGGGCGTGTTCCGGGGCGCCGGAGGGATGTTTCTGCGCGCGGGGCCAATTGAGTCAAGTTTGGGCGCACCGGGTCCCGAGCATCCTCACCCCGGGGCGCTGCCGGCGTCTCCCCTCCATCCCCGAAGCCCCCAAAGCAGCGCCCCGCACCCCTGTCCTGTCCCTCCCCTCCCCAACAGCACTGGCCATCTCTCCAGGAGGCCCAGGCCGAGGGGGCCCGCGGGGTGCGGGTTCCAGATGAGCCCCGAGCCCCACCACCTGGTTCCCTACACCCCGAGTCTGGTTAGAGGGAATCAGGCAGCGGGTGCCAAGGCTGGTGACACTCCGTGTTCACGCAGTGCCCTTGGCCGCAGACCTCCCCTTACCCCAGTGTAACTGTAAGTTGAATTTGTAAGAGACTTTGGGAGGTGTGTGGGGTGCCGGAGCCCCAGAGGATGGAGACGCAGTCCCTGCTCTCCCCGGACCCTCCCACAACCTGATGTGTGCTCCCTGACCCAGCTGGAGAACCCAGAATGGGTTGTGGAAAAGGTTGGGTTCTCTGGGTGTTTGTTTCCAGCAGAGCTAGGCCCAGTTGCAGAGCTGCCCCAAACCCTCTCCCTGGCTGCTGGAGATGGGACTCCCGAATGGCCCATGGTTTGGAAGCTCTAAGGGCTGGAGGGTTTGATAGAGGCTGAAGAAAACAGAACTGAGCATAGGCTTGGCTCACAGGAGGCCCCCAGCCCAAGACATCCTTACTTTGGGAAGCTGCAAGCGGTGCCCCCCAGTCCCGAGGACCCAGAGCAGTGCCCTGTATCCTATCCCTCATGTCATCCACAACTCAGCCATCCCTGAGCACCGAGTAAGAAGTAACCCCACTGCCCCCAGAAAGAGGAACTCCATTCACATTTTGTCCTCGCTCTGCCAAGGGGACAAAGGTGGCCAAGGTATCTTATCTAAAAAGGGGCCAGTGTGATAAAACAGCTGGGAGGGCACATGACTGTTTGATCCCTGCAGCCCATAGGGTCCTCTGAGCTCAGTCAGGAGTGCAGAGCCAGAAGTCAGCCCTGAGCACCACAGGGGTGTCCCCAAAATCAAATTATATATTAATAAAAAACCGGAGTGTCCCACTTCTAAATCAGCTTGTACAGATGGAGGGGGCCTGTTTTCCTCCAGCTGAGCTGTGACCCCAGCTTTCGGCTCAGTTAAGATGCATTATCCAGGGCCCGGAGAGATAGCATAGCGGCATTTGCCTTGCAAGCAGCCGATCCAGGACCAAAAGTGGTTGGTTCAAATCCCGGTGTTCCATATGGTCCCCTGTGCCTGTCAGGAACTATTTCTGAGCAGACAGCCAGGAGTAACCCCTGAGCACTGCCGGGTGTGGCCCAAAAACCAAAAAAAAAAAAAGCATTATCCGGGAGTTCTGCCCCCATCCACCCACCTAGGAGTGGAGAAAGCTTAAGACTCAGGAGATGGGCAGCACCGAGGTCCTTGGACAGAGACTATATAGACCCAGCCCCAAGAGGATGAGGTCTTCTCTTCCCACATCCCATTGGTCACCTTCTGGGCAGGGGGTATGTGAAGACTGACAGAGCTGAGCTGAGCTTAACATGCTCCAGGTCCCAGTTTTGATCCTTGCTACAGTACCCTGAGGATTGCTCCCTGAGCACTCTTAATTGGAGTAAGCTCTGAGAACTACTGAGTGTGTCCCTCAAAACATCCCAAAATGAAAAAGACAGTGGCAGATGATTTTGAGAGAGGTGACGGGGGCCCCTTACCACAGAGTATGCTCCTGGGAGTACCGAACTGGCTTATGGCTGTATAGCCCAGGATTTATAGAACTGGCCCAAGTTCGGTTTGATGCCGGTTTTAAGGAAACTGCACTTGAAGAGTCTTTGGATCTTTTCCCCACCACTGTCACTTGGGGGAGAACTGCCAGGTTCTATTTTCATGCTAAAAACTCTCAGAGCAGCTGGTGGAACACCCGGGACTCACCAGGGGTGCCCTATTGGCATTTGGGAGGTCACTGGCAACTCTGGCATGGGCAGTCAGTGGCAGGGCGAATCAGAGGGAAAAGCAAAGATATAATCTTGGCATCAGCAGCTGAGAGCAGAGCGGGCACATATTTGCATGCAGTGAGCCCAGGCTCAAGCCTGTGCACCGCCAGAAGTGATCCCTGAGTGCAGAGCATGAGTAAGTCCTAAACACCACTGGATATGACCTCAACACAAAAATCAAGTTTAGGTTTTGATTTTTAATTTATTTTATGTTGTTTTTTAATTTATTTTAAATTTAAATTTTTTTGTTTTGTTTTTGGGTCACACCTAGTGGTGCTCAGGGCTTACTCCTAGCTTTGTGCTCAGAAGTCGCTCTCGGCAGGCTCGGGGGACCATAGGGGATGCTGGGATTCGAACCACCCTCTGTCCTGAATCAGCTGCATGCAAGGCAAATGCCATGTTGCTGTGTTATCTCTCCAGTCCCCCTAATTTAAATTTTTTAATTTAATTAAAAATTATTTTGGAGCCATTCACAATGCTCTGGGGTGATATGCTCAGGAGTTAGACTTGGGCTTTGGAGTGCCTCAGATGCAAACTATGTTCACGAGCCCTTGGTACTATCTCCCCAGGCCTGTTTGAGGGGGCAGTGGTGCTCAGTCCTGGCAATGCTCAGGGGACCAGATGCAATGCTGAGGATGGAACCCACATCCGTGTTGTGCAAGACAAGTGCCCTGTATTGTCTAATAAGGGCAGAAGGTGCTTGTTTTGTTTTCTCAGTCTGGACAATGTCTTTTTGTGGGGAAGGGGACACATCTGGCAATACTCAGGGGTTAGTCATGGCTCTACGCTCAGAAATTACTCCTGCTGGTGCTTGGGGAACCCTATGGGATGCCAGGGCTCAAACCCTACTCAGGGGCCCGGAGAGATAGCACAGCGGTGTTTGCCTTGCAAGCAGGCGATCCAGACCAAAGGTGGTTGGTTCCATATAGTCCCATATAGTCCCCGTGCCTGCCAGGAGCTATTTCTGAGCATACAGCCAGGAGTAACCCCTGAGCACTGCCGGGTGTGGCCCCCCCCCCAAAAAAAAAAAACCTACTCAGCCACATGCAAGGCAAATGCACTCCGTGCTGTGCTATTGCACTAGCCACTGTCTTGTTGGTTTTAACTTAGAAGCGATGCTGCGGGTGGCACCTTAACCTCTCTCGGGAGAGCCTGAGCTCTGCCCCTTTATCTTCTCTGCCAGGGTCACTACAGACATTCTGCTTTTTCCTTCTTTCTTGTTTATGGGGTCACCATTTAGGTAGTGCTTATGAGTGCCAGAGAATCACTCCCAATACTATTCACCATTGACCAAGGAGAGGGCCTGGCAATGTGATACTGTTTGTCCCCAACATTGATGGGGGACACACTGAGGGCCTTCCATGCATACAGAACGTATAACTCTCCACTCCCCAAGTTATCTCTGCTTAGGTACAGGCTGGGTTTTTTTTTGGGTGGGGATGGTTATTTGGTTTGATTTTGGTTTTGGTTTTAGGGCCACACCCAGCACTGCTCAGGGGTCACTCATGGAACCCGATGGGATGCCAGGGATCAAACTATGTGTCAGACCAGCACTATCCCCACAGTACTATTCCAGTGTTCCAGCCCCACACAGGCTGTTTAACAAAGATTCTGGCCTGGGGTCAGGGCCCAAACAGTTGGACAGCAGAAACGCCGCTTGCTTTGCAGGCCTCTGACATAGTTTTGATTCTCAGCACCACAACTGATCCCCGAAGCCCCGAGACAAGTCAGCCTCAGTGATTCACAGAGATGAAGGCACAAAAAGACCAGGCTTGTGCCTCATGAGAATGATGCATATTCGTATTCCCTGGGTCCCAAGGGCATTGCTAACTCCCAGAGCAAATACTCAGCAAATCCAGGCAGGCCTCTCTTTACAAAGGAAATGATGAACTGATGCCCTTTCACAAGCCCATTAAAGAAAGGCCAGTCTGAGTTCCTTGTGTGAGATGGAAAATTTCTAGCGCTCTGAGACCCTGGCAGGGCCTGACTAGTTCGTCACTGAAACCATTAATTACCTCGAAGCACTGATGTCTGAGCCAGGCCCGTGCGTAAGCGGGCTAGGCGGTTTCCGGGCCATGCTCAGGATCTGGTGGAGATACACATGAGCGGATGTAGACAATCAACACGCTGCATCTGGGTGGCAGCCCTGTGGCCCCTGGGAATGTGTTAGAATCGCATGTTCTGGGGCCAGAATCATAGGAGGGCATTTGATTGACTCATGGCTGAGTTGGGTTCCCTCTCTGGCATCCTTGAGCCCTGCCAGGAGTGATCTCTGAACAAAGCCCAGAGTGAGCCCTGAAGATCACTGGGTGTGACCCAAAACCAAGATCAAAACTGGTCTCTCAAGTGCTCTGGCAAAGGGCTCTTGGTCACCAGGGACAAAAAGGTGTAGAACGAAGGAGGAGATGGCGGGTATCTGAGACAATCAATTCTCACACCAGAGTTTTCTACCTGAATTTACCATTCTTGGAATCACTCTCAGATGTGGCTTAATGAACACAAACTGCAACACCATGTGAGTATCATCATATTGTTAGGGGCCAGAGAGAGGTGATGAGGTAGAGATGGTGCCTTCTCATGGCATTTTGGGGAACAATGAAACAGCTGGAGAATTGGGTGTGATGTGCTCGTTCTACATGATTAGCCTCCAAACCTCTGCATTCATGCACACTTTAAAACGTGGTTGACCTTGGGGTCTTATTCATTTCACCCCCAAACGATGCTTTGTGGGCCCAGAGAGGTGATATAAAATGTCAGGGCTCATATTTTGCAAGAAAGAGCTTGGAGGTTCCATCCCCATTGCTCAGGGTCCCCGAGCAGTGCTATATAGTTATAGGTGTGGTCCTATTCTTCCCCCAAAAGATAATGAGATGCTTCAAAAAAGCATCCAGAGAAGGGGATGAACTGCCCCTGGTTCTTCCCTCCAACCCACCTCCACATGGTGTGGATGCAGTAAGGGACACTTTTTGTGCTCAGGGATCACTCCTGGCTCTGGGATTAGGGGGGCCATATGTAGTGTTAGGGATGAAACGGGTCAGCTATGTGCAAGACCAACATCTTTTTTGTTTTGTTTTTGGGACACACCTAAACTCAGGGGTTACTACTGGTTCTGTGCTCAGTAATCGCTCCTGGCAGGCACCATATGAGGACCATATGGATGCCTGGATTCGAACCATCTGTCCTGGATTGGCTGCATGCAAGGCAAATGCCCTGCCTCCGTGCTATCTCCCTTACTCAAGACCAATATCTTAACTATCCCCTCTTGCCTCCTCCACGCTCCCCCTGCTCGCTCTCTCTTGCCCACCCCATTCTCCCCACTTTCAGACTCGGCTAATTCCAGTTTACTGTTTGTTTTGGGGCCATGCCCAGTGATGTCCAGGGCTTACTCCTGGCCTGGCTTATAGGACCCTATGGGTGGGTGCCATGAATCTAACCCAGGTCAGCCATGTGCAAGGCAAGTGCCTACCTGTTGGATTATTACTCCAGCCCCCAATTTATTTTTGTTTGGGGACCACACCTGCCAGACCTCAGGAAGGCACGGTGCAATGGGGCTCTATGGGATGCCAGGACTGTACTCGAGTCAGTCACTGTCCTCTCTCTCTGGCCCCTGACTCCAATTTTGAGTAGTCGCCCCTGCCAGGCCAGCTGCTGGTCCTCAAGGTAGAGGCAGCGCCTCTGGGCATCTGCAGACACCCCAGGCTCATAGGGGATGATCTCACAGGCTGGTGACGGGACACACCAGCCCCCCTCCATCCAGGACAAAGACCAGACCCCTGTGCCTGGCCAGACAAAGGCCAGGCCGCTCTGTGCCCGTGTAATCAGCTTTGAAGCGAGGAGGATGGGGCTGTTTTTCCAATTAGGGCTGGGGGGCGGGGCGGGCTTAATGCAGTAGGCCTGGCACTCATTTGATTAGCAGTTGTGGGGCATGGGGGTTGGCAGGGAGACGCACCCATATGATGGTCGAGGGACTGGGCAGAGCCAGGGGAGGGACATAGTGGCACTGGGGAGATCAGCAGAGACAACAGGGGCCCCTGCAGGCCTACTTTTGAGGTTCCCTGATGCTCTTTGCTTGGCCAATCTGAACTCTCCAAGGTCATTGTTGAGGTACTGGGTAGCCCCAGGAGTACCACCCACCTTCTCAGGGACTTTGCAGCTGTCCTGTCCCCTCTCTTTTCTAGAAGCTTCTGCTCAGGCCCAGCCTGCCAGGCCACCTCCTGCTGTGAGAATAAAGAACATGAGAATGCGGGGTGGAGGGAAGGCCTCCAAGTCTACAGAGCAGACCTCCTGTATGTGGCCCTGATGTTACCAGAGTCACTCCAGTACAGTAGGGAAAACGGTCCCCCCCCCAGAAAGAGAAAGGAGACATTGGAACCAGCATGTCCCTTGAATGCCTGAGTCCACCCCTTCTTTCTGTAGAGAAGAAACAACTTCTAGAAACTTTAGGGTTTGTGAGGCCACCCAGCTCAGCAGAGGTGGCCTGGATCACAACTTGGAGGTCACTCCTGGAGGTGGTCCAGGAAATGATGTAGTACCCAATAGTGGACTTCCCCCCCCCCCAACATACATGCATGCAACATGGGTTGGAACTGGAATCAGAGGTAGGGCTCTCTCTGTCTCTCTTCTCCCCTTCTCCCTCTGTCCTCCCTCTCTTTTTTCTTCTCTCTCCCTCCCCATTGTCTCCCCCCTCCCTCTCCCCCTTCCTTCCCTCTCTTCTCTCTCCCTTCCCCTTTCCTCCTTCCTCTTTTCTTTTCCATTCTCTCCCTCACTCTGTCTCTCCTCAAACCCAACTTGCAAAATTCTAGAACCTGCCAATCACTTAGATACAAAATTCAAATCTCTGAGGGCCCAAAGCCATATTCAGTGGGTAGGCACTTGCCCTGCACACAGCCGACCCAGGTTTGATGCACATCATCCCGTAGGGTTCCCTGGGCTCTGCCAGGAGTGATTCCTGAGCACAGAGCCAGGAGTAAGCCCTGAGCACCACTGTATGTGGCCCAAAAACCAAGCAAAAAAAGGAGGAAGAGGAGGAGAATAAATCAATCATCCCTGGCTGGGTAGTTGGGATTAAGGCACTTGCCTTGCCCAGTTTGATGCCCAGCACTAACTACGATTGCCTGAGCCCCACCAGAATGATCCTTGAGCACAAAACCTGGAGTGACCCAAAGCATCATGGAGTAGGGGCCCCCCAACATGTTACAGTGACCCCTCTAGTATCACACACTGTCATGGTGTCATGTTACTGCTCAGGCAGCCCCCATCCTGCAGGGGTCACAGTGGCCATGGCTGCTTCTGCTCCGGGCAGAGACTAGAACTGCGGCTTCTGATTTCTGCTCGGACACTTGGTCTTGAGGAAACTCATGTACACCCAAGTGGATGCTGGGGCAGTAGACAGTTCCTGACAGGCCTGTTCTGACAAAGACTCGACTTCACTTGCTCTCTTTTTTTTTTTGAGGGTTTGGGGGAGTCATCTTCAGCAGTGCTCCTGGTAGGGCTCTGGGGATCCTATGGGATACCCAGATGGAACCTGGGTTCACATCATGCAAAAGAATTGCCCTCCCTGCTGCTCCTGCAACTTCAGTGTTAGCATGGGAGGCTGCCTCCTCCATCTGACCTTCACCATATTAGCACCAACGCTGCCTCCCCCACCTATACTTCCAAGCCGGCCAGGCAGGCTGGATACCTCCGTTGCCAGGCAACAAGGCAGGTGTTTGCCCACGTGGTAGGTAAAAAGAAGAGGCGGCCGGACCTTAGACACAGCCGTGGACAGCCCTGCGGGTGGACCCAAATATAGAACATCAAGGGATGCTGTGGTCTGTGCTCACTTCTGCAGAGTGAATGGGGGAGGTTGGCAGAACCCCCACTTGCTCCTCTCAACCCCTGGTCTATAAATTATGCTCCCCCTTCCCCTCCTCCAACCTGCATCCTCCAAAAATCCACTCCAGCCTGCATCTTTCCAACATCCTTCCAGCCTGCATCTCCCCATCCTCGTGTGACTGTTTCTGAAACGGGGCATTCAGTCAAAGAAGTTGGGGAAGATTTAGTCTAAGTCAGGGGTCTCAAACTCAATTTACCTGCAGGCCGCAGGAGGCAAAGTCAGGGTGATCCTGGAGTGCAAAGTCAGTAGTAAGCCTTGAACATTGGGGGTGTGTGACCCAAATAACTAAAACAAAACAAAACAAAGATTCCTCTAGGGCAGGGCCACAGAATGTTGTATGGAGGGCCGCAAACAGCCCGTGGGCCGAGAGTTTGAGACCCCTGGTCTAAGTGATCCCAGATTGACCTAAGGTTCCCCATCCTGTGGTAGCCCCACTTCAGAATGAACCTCACAAGGAGACTCACCTCTGGACTGGGCAGCAATGATGAGGTCTCTAGGCACTGTGCCCCACCATCCAAGGTCATATGAGGGAGTTAGTGCCTAATCTTGTCAGTCAAACTTATAGGACTGTGGAACACCCCAGGAAGGACACCCCATTTAGTGGGCCGAGAGAAGATGACTTAGCTGAGCTTGGGTTTTGCATGTTGGCCTCCCTGTGTCTGTCCCCCGATCCTTGTGGTTCCCCTGAGCACTGAGCCAGAAACAGCCCTGAGCACAAAGCTGGGAGGGACCCAAATAGTCAAGAGCTTGGGGAACGGAATGCAGTTATGGAGCTGTCCTATGTTGCCCCTCACCTACCTGGGCCCTCAAATCTCTCAGCCCAGCAGCCCAATCTAGCTGCATGGGATTCCTTCCCAAGAAGGGCCTGCAGCGCAGGGTGACTACAAGAATTGGGAGTAGAATTGAGATGAGCCCTTCACTGTGCCTCAGTGTGCCACCTGTCCCAGGAGAAGGAGGAAGCTTCGTTCTTTCAGGGTCCCTTTCGAGATCCAATTCAAGTCCATTGAGCAAACCCTAACATTGTTCATTCACAAATCTGAGTGATCACCAGCTTGCAATGAGATTCTTTCTGAGGACTTTCTGGGACTCCAGAACAGCACCCCCCCCACCAACTTCTTAGTTTCTCAGCATTCCCTTCCATTCAACTCACTACAGTGAGCAGAGCACCCCAACCTATCAGGAATGAGTCTACCCACATCTGTCCTTGAGCCTGGTTTGTTCTAAAACCAAATTTCTCCATCTTGTCTGCTTCCTGAGGGTTCCCCAGCCCCATCCTATCACATGATCCCCAAGTGTTGTGCTCTCCCCATGTATGCAGTTTTCTTCTGGAGGACCCATTTGAGTAGCTCTGCTCTAAAGTAAATTGAGGCCAGAGCAATAGCACAGCAGGTAGGGTGTTTGCCTTGCAGGTTCAATCCCTGGCATCCCATATGGTCCTCTGAGCTTGCCAGGAATAATTGGGGTGGGGACATTGGGCCACACCTGGTGGCACTTGGGGGTTACTCCTGGCTCTACGCTCAGAAATTGCTCCTGGAGGGCCAGAGTGATAGTATAGCAGTAGGGTGTTTGCCTTGCATGTGGCCAACCCGTACCGACCTGGGTTTGATTCTCAGCATTCCATGTGGTCCCCTGAGCCTGTCAGGAACAATTTCTGAGTGCAGAACCAGGAGTAACCCATGAACACCGCTGGTTGTAGCCCAAAAAACAAAAAACAAAAAGAAAAAAGAAATCACTCCTGGCAGGCTTGGGGGACCATATGCGATGCCAAGAATCAAACCAAAACCATCCAGGATTGCCGCATGCAAGGCAAACACCCTACAACTGTGCTATCACTCTTGACCCTAAGAATAATTTCTGACTTCAGAACCAGGAGTATCTCCTGAGCCCTAACAATTCATTTCCTTGCTCCTTTGTTCATCCATTTGTTTCCTAGCTGCAAAGAACATTTGAAAGAAGAATCTATTGTTTTTAGGGGCTGGAGCAATTATATGGCGTGTAAAGGCACTTGCCTTGCACACAGCTGACCTGGGTTCCATCCCCAGCACCCCATAGGGTCTCCTGAGCATCCAGGAGTTATACTTAAGCACCATTGGTATGACTCCAACACTAAGGAAAATAGATTTTTTAAAACACGGTATATGGAATTATCTGTGGTTTCTACACATCACTTCCCCACCCCCAGCTGAGGGCTGGATGTTAAATTCCCTTCCTTCTTGTTAAGTTCACATTAGAGTTTCTGCTGGGCTGGGAGTAGATTGGACAAAAATTTATGTTCTCGTTCATCTGTGTCAGCTTCCTCTCATAGCAGGATGCATCTTTGTAATTATAACCTGGTGCTATATCATGCCCTGCCTGTCCGTGGAGAATGTCCCTGTTTTCAATTTTCTCTCTATGATAAATAATTCTGCAGTGAGCCTTTTCTTGGCTTTAGCTTTTTCCTTTCTTGGGATCCTTTGTTTGTTTGTTTTGCTTTGGGGCCACACCCAGTGATGCTCAGGACTTCCTCCTGGCTCTGCATTTAAGGATCACTCCTGGTGGTGCTTGGGGGACTCTGAGATCCCAGTGGTCAATCCCAGGTCAATCACATGCAAGGCCAATGCTCTCCCTGCTTTTCTATGGCTTGAGCCCCATTTTGGAGCATTTTCTTCAGAACATGTCTGCAGTTTCAAACATAGAGTCCTAGTTTATTTGGGGGCTTACAGCCAGTGGTACTCATGAAGTCCAGTCCCTGATCCTGTAGTGATTTTTTTTTTGGCGGGTCACACCTGGCGGCGCTCAGGGGTTCTCTGCGCTCAGGGGTTCTCTGCACTCAGAGGTTCTCTGCGCTCAGAAATCACTCCTGGCAGGGTCAGGGGACTGTATGGGATGCTGGGAATTGAATTAGGGTCCATTCTGTGCAAGGCAAATGGCCTACAGCTGTGCTATCTCTGCAGCCCCACTGTGGTGACTCTTGATCAGCTGGACTAGTAGTTTGACAAGGAGGCATTGTCAGGTGTGACAATGCATGAGCAGTGTTTGGGGCTTCCGGAGATTACAGCCCACAGTGCTCATGAGACTCCACAATGCCAGGAATCAAACTGGTGTCAATTACATGCCAGACCTCTTTCTAAAGCCCCAATATCAATAGTTTTTAAATTTTTGTTTTTGTTTTTTGGTTTTTGGGTTTTTTTTTTGGCTACACCAGGAGGTGCTCAGAGTTCACTCCTGATTCAGTATTTTTTTTTTTTTCCATGTCCCCCCATTCACAAAACAGACCAGGCAAAGGGCCTGGGCTGAGGTGTACATGCGGTTCATTTACTGTACCTCCTCTTTCTATACAGTCAGTGTAAAGAACACAGCCTGTGGTAAGCATTGGGAGGCCCTGATTCAGTATTTAAGGATCACTCCTAGTAATCCTCAGGGGAACTTATGGAATGCTGGACACTGAACCCAGGTTGGCCATGTGCAAGGCAAGATTCCTCCCTGTTGTTTATCTCTCTAGACCCCAATACGAGTAGTTCTGATGTCAGCTAAACTCTGAGTCTAGGAGTATTTTGAGGAACTGTGTGTGTGTGTGTGTGTGTGTGTGTGCATGCGGGTGCGTGCGCGCATGTATGTGGTTTTGAGGCCTCATCATTATAAGGCCATTTTCAGGGTTGACTCCTAGCTCTGTGCTCAGACATCACTCTTGACAGTGCTCTGGGAACCGTGTGTGGGCTGCTCAGGGATTGCATCTAGGCTGACTTTGTATATGCAAGACCAGCACTGTGGAACTATTGATCCTTTGTGTCTCCTACCAGATCCCTGTTTCCCTCATCTTTCAACCCTTAGTACACCCGCCCCCCCCAGTTAGGCTTGATTTTGTTCGTGGATCTGACTTCCTGCTTTAATTGATTCCAATTTAATTATCTTTCTTCCTCTACCTGAGGCTTTCAAGACGAGTCTTTCTCCTTTATTATAATTTTTTACAGCTGCTGCCTTCTTCGCCAGTCACTTCCTCCTGTATTTCCTCCCTCAGAGTTATCTTCCCCAGGGATTCTTCTTTACCTTTTTGCAGTCCCAGAACTCATGGATATGAAAGGCAAAATTCCTTTTCTTTTTTCTTCCAGAAATGCAACTACAAGAATACTTTTTTTCTTGGGGCTTGGAGCACTGAGGTAGGGCATTTGCCTTGCAAGCAGCCGATCCAGGATCCCAGCATCCCATATGGTCCCCCATGCCTGCCAGGAGTGATTTCTGAGCGCAGAGCCAGGAGTAACCCCTGAGTACTGCCAGGTGTGACCCCAAAACAAACAAACAAAAAGAGAGACAAACAAAAAAACTTTATCAGGAATTTTTTTTGTTTGTTTGTTTTGGGGCCACATCCGGTAGTTGTCAGGGATCACTCCTGGTTGTTCCCAGGGAACCATATGGGATGACCGGGACTGAACCCAGGTCAGCCATATGCAAGGCAAGCACCCTCTTTGCTGTACTGTAATTCCAGCCCCATCCACTAGATCTTCCTAGCCCACCTAGCTGGCATCTGGTTCCCCACCAGAGAAACACCCCAGCAGTGGGCATCTTTGCCCTTCACCCTGGAGACTGGTTGGTGATTTGAACTCCGAAGCACTGAGTCAGTCCTGGATTCAAGCACCCTCCCCAGTTTGGACCTGCTTCCTCATATCTCTGCCTTGCGGATGCCCTTCCTGATGTCCACTGGTCCCACTGGGGGGATGGTGACAGCCTATGCTGATTTCAAGCTGCATTTGGGGGTTACTGAGAGAAGTCGAGGCCTCGGAGTCCTTTTGCGAGTGCACTGAGGCCTCTTTCCCTCATGATCTCATAGCTTGGCAGCACAGTCCTCCCTAATGGGGCTGATGGAGGCAGGAAGCCAAGTCACGGTTAAAAGAACCTCTTGTGGGCCTTGCTGAGGGTCGCAGACACCAATAACCAGTACTGGTCAGCTCATGGCCTGAGTAGGAGCCACCAGGAAAAGTCATTGCTTCGGGAGGAATTAAGTTTGAGTTTAGCAGCAGGGCTGAGCTCAGTTAACTGGTGGTGCTCCTAATGGCTGTGAGGAAATCGTTAGTCACACATGCCAGGTGTCAGCTGGAGGTGTCAAGCATAGGGTGGGGTCCTTACCAGAGAGCATAGACCAGCCCTCATGCTTGTAGGCAGAACTGGGGTGCTGGGATTCTCCCACCAGAGTCTGCTGGGTTGATGGATGGAGACCCCGTGCTGGTGGTTCTCTCAGGCCCCCTGAGACACATTGTCCCTCCTGGACACTCACCCCACCCTCGACTGCCCCTGTAGCCCAGTGGCATTTTCCACCCACCTGGGTTGGTGTTTGGCTCAATGAAGTGACCCCCACTCTCTTCTACCACCTTGCAGGGCTGCTTGGGTGAGGGAGGGGGGGTTAACTGTGATTTGTGGACAGGGCTGAGCTGGGAGACCTTCAAATTGTCTCCTTAGCATGTCTATGCCCCCTACTCCGGTTCCCTGCAAAAGTCGGGGTGAGGGGGCATCTCAATCCGGGTTGACTGCACTGGCAGCGCCTCGCCCACAGGTGGCGATGTTGGAAAGGCAGGAGGTATCATACAAGGGAAGGGTCCTCCCTGTCTGCACCAAATCCTGGACCTGTCTGAATTTGAAGAACCTGGCTGGGGGTGAGGGAGGCTCTACCGGTGAAACCCAGTTTTTCTCCGGAGAATGTATTGTAGGGGATCTAGCCTTGTGAATTCTCTGCCTGAACCTCATCTATATTTGGGAGGGCCCACAGGAGGTCCCTCTTGGAGCCATACAGAAGGCTGGGTGGCACCATGGCATGCTCAGGGCTGTGGGTTTGCTTCTGGGCATGGCCTCATGCACTGTGGGGTATGGTCTTGATGGCCCTCAACACCACTGGAAGCCCCCCAATAAAACAATGTTTCAGGGCCCGGAGAGATAGCACAGCGGCGTTTGCCTTGCAAGCAGCCGATCCAGGACCAAAGGTAGTTGGTTCGAATCCCGGTGTCCCATATGGTCCCCCGTGCCTGCCAGGAGCTATTTCTGAGCAGACAGCCAAGAGTAAGCCCTGAGCACCGCCGGGTGTGACCCAAAAACCAAAAAAAAAAAAAAAAAACAAACAAACAAACAAACAAAAAAAAAAAACAATGTTTCAGGGTGATGGGAAACTTTGGGGTTGAAGGTCCACCAGTAGTCAGCCTCAGCAGGGGGTCTTTTAGTCTCTGTCAGGCTGGCCCAGAAAACAGTGGGATTCAAGACAGACCCCTAGAGATGAGGGAAGTGGGGAGACAAGGCAGAGGGAGATTTTTCTTGATGGGCACCAAGAACTCAGGGGCTGGAGTAATTGTGGAGAAGCTGCCAGATCGCAGGGCTCCCAACTTCCCAGAAGGGGCAAGAAGCTTCTAAAGCACAGCTTCTGGGGGGAGCTTGTGTGCCCTTATTTCTGAGGGCTTGGGGTAGCACATGGGCTGAGTCATCCAGCCCTCAGGGTTCCTGGGACCACTGGTGTCAACTCAGCAGCTCACTGCAGCCCTTCCTGACTACTGTCTCCCCTCACAGGAACCTGGGTACTTAGTCATGATGTGGCCTCTGTTGCTGCCTGCTGGGGCACCCCCTGAGTGACCAACCTGCTCCGCCCCTGCTGCTCCACGTGAGTCTGGGGTTCTTGGGGCAGGGCTGAGGGTGGGGGCTCGAGGGGTTATAGACTGGGTCCCCAAAGTCACCCCCACCGAGACCTTCTCCTTAGGTTAGCCAGGTCAGGCCTGATAGGATCCAAGTTCAGTGTTCGCCCCTTAAATGCAGAGATAGTCGATGCGGGGCTGGCCGCCTGTGAAGAGGGAGGGGTTCCCATTCCCAAAATACCATGTCTCAGGACTAGAACCATAGTATGGCAGAGAGGGTGCTGGTCCTGCACACAGCTGACCCAATTTGATTCCTGGCACCCGAGCCCCACCAGGAGTGACCCCTCAGTCCAGAGACAGGAGTAAGCCCTGAGCACCACTGGGTGTGGCTTCCATACCAAAAGCTCCCAGAATCTTGTCTCCGAAGCCACCTGGGTCCCTTCGGGACTGATGAGGCGTCACTGCTGCTGCCCTGACTCCAGCCATCACCACCCTGCAGGGCTTCCCTCCCACTTTATTCTTTTTTTTTGCTGTGTCTCCCAGTCACTGTGTGTTGAGTACAGGACACACTGCCCACAGGATGGAGCCAGTCAGAGTTGAGACTCCCCAACAGCCTGCATGCTAGGGGTCCCCAATGGGGTGGGAGCTCTGGTGGACCCTGAGAGCCACACACCTCTGTGCAGAGTTGATGGGGCACCGTGCGGATGACCGCGGGAACAGTGGTGATCACGGGCGGAATCCTCGCAGCTGTCATCCTGCTCTGCATCATCGCTGTGCTGTGCTACTGCCGGCTGCAGGTGAGCGGCCAGTCCCTGTCCCGTCTGTTTAGTCTCACCCCATCCCTGCCTTCACTCAACCCTCCTTCCCATGGGGGCTGTACATGGGGGGCTGGCTGGGCCATGGAATATAGGGTCAGGGATTCCCCGGGGAGAATGGGTAGCCCTCATTTGCCACCCCACCCCCAGCGTCATTCCTCACTGCCCTGAGGATGAAGAGAGCCATGAGTTCCCTAGGCGTTATCCCACATCCAGTCACTGAGTCCTGCACAGGCCTGGGTGGTTTCTGATGTCCAGTCACTGAGCTCCCAGTATCATGTTTTCCTTCCCTGAGACCTCGTCTTCCTGTCCCTCAGTCTCTTGTCCCCCGTTGAGACCCCCCCTCTCACTGTCGCCTAGTATCCTGTCCTTCCTGAGACCCCTTCTCTCTACCCCCCAGTATTACTGCTGTAAGAAGAACGAAGTGGACGATGCTAATGAGGAGGACGAGGCTCCTGCATCCCCCCGAGGCCCAGCCTGCAATGCCTGCAGCTCCCAAGTGGACCCCCCTGGCGGGCTGGCACCCCACCCCAGAGAACCCCGTAGCCACCCCTGCCCGGCGTGCTCCCCATACAGCCCCCCCTTCTATATCCGGACAGCCGACATGGTGCCCAACGGGGGTGGCCAGTGGCTCAACCTGCCTCCCGCCTACTACAAGGAGGGGGGCCCCATGCCCCTCAAAGTGGCAGCACCTCAGAGTTTTCCGGTGACGTGGTCGGGCCCGGTGCGCGACGCCTTCACCAATCCAAGGGCTATTAGCACCGACGTGTGATCTGCTCCATGGTGTCCCTGACAGCTCACAGGCTTCCTTGTGGGTGCACCTTCAGGGTGCACCAGGAGCAAGATCTGTCTCTGCTGGTGAGGGTCTGATGGGGCAGTGGGCAGTGATGCCCAGTTCTAAGCCAGCCCAGCTCTGCACGACCCACTCTGCTGGATGGAAGGAACCAAGGAAGCTGAGCAAGGAAGGTCTGAGTTTTGGGGGATGGAGGAGAGACAGACTTGGGTGTGAGACAAGGCACAGCGGGGTGAGGGGCTTGGGACTTCTGGATGGCCCAGTGTCCAGCTGAGTGTCTGTGGTTGCTCCTTCCTGGACTATTCAAAGGCCCTGTTTGGTGACAAAGAAGATTCTAGAAATACAGCTGCCCCCTGCCCTGACTCCTAGCACAATCGTGATGACAAGACTGGGCACCCAGAAAAGCTGAACCAACCTCGTCTGTATCCCCATAATCTCTCCCATACCACATCTGTGCCTCCTTCGGGAGCACAGAGCACAGGGGGCAGAGCTGGCCCAAGACCCAGGTCAGCCAAGCTGAACATTGTCCACCCTGGAGAGTTGCAGACGAGAAGCAGATCTGAGGCAGCTGCCCAGGAAAATTGAGGAGACAGGTGGCCCCCACGCCCCGTGCAGCTGCCACATTCACACCTTTGGGACTCTCAAGAGACAGCTGCAGCTGGGGAGGGGTCTGGCTGAGGAACTTTTGTACCCCTACATTTCCCAGCTCTCACTGACTGCTTTCCACAAGGCCCCACTTTGGGGGGCACACCCAGCTGTGCTGGGGGACTGTATGGGGAGAGATCAACCCACCCCTGGCTTCTGCATGCTGAGGTCTTGCCCTGTTCCCCTTGATACCACTTTTTGAGGTGGACATACCATGAGTTTTCAGGGGTGGCTTCTGGTCATGCTGGGAAACAGTGTTGGGGATGGAGCCCAGGGCTCCCACATAGGAAGCCTGATCCCAGCTGTGCACACTCCCCAACACATTCAAAGCTGAGCCATGGCCCCATGCTTTTGGGTCAAAAACCTTTTAATGGGCTCCTGCCTGCCACTGCCCCACACTCTGGGAGTCCCCCGTGGCCAGTGGCAGGGCCAGTGAGGGGGTTGGGATGTGCAGCATCAGCCAGAGCTTTGGCCTCATTTCAGAGGCACATGCCTTCTGACCTGGTTCTGCAAGCCTGGCACCAAGGGGTGGGGTGAGTGCCCAAGGGGCTCCCCTTAGCCTCTTATACCTTCTGGGCTCCAGAAAGAGCCCCACATCCAAGGTTCCATTTTCTCCACTGGCCCAGTACCATGCCCCAAATCCAGGATTCCCCAAAAAGAAGGGTTGCCCCTGGCAGGGGTGAGGGATACCCAGAAGGCCTCCTACATGCAAGGCAGCATAAAGAGGGGTGAGTAGACCCCAACCCACAGGCAAAGCCACGTGAACCTCATCTTAACCACCTCTCCAGGCTCGGAGGCACCTGAAGGTGAGGTGAGGCCTCCAAGACCAGAGGTACCCCTCAGGACAACAGCTTGCACCCCACCCACCTCTGTCCTTGTTTGGGCCTGGACACGAGCAGCCCCAGCAGCCCCCCCTCCCCAGAGGACCATCCCTGTCCCATTTTCCTGTCCCTTTGGAGAAATCCAGGCCCCTGCCCAACTCTTGACTCATGACCCCTACACTGTCCATGTCCCTCCGGGAAACCAAGTTCCCCCAAACCCCGATTGCTCCGGCATAGACTCATGTGGCTGGGCTGATTTCCAGGGCTGGCTCCCCCACCCTGAAACTGGCACTGTTTCTCATGGGATCTCTGTCCTTGGACCCCTGCTGGGCACTTCTCAGATGGCTACCAAGGTGGGAAGAGAAGTAGTGGCCGAGCCTCAGGTCTCTCGGCCCCATCCCAGTTCCCATCCTGCATCTAGGATGACTCAGGAGGTGGAAATAAAGGAATTGGAAGCAGAACCTACAGCACCTCGTTTTTCCTGAGGAGGGCTGGGAAAGAACACTAGTAGCTCAGGCTAGGGGACTTGAGGGGCAGCAGCCATGGGCATCCCACCAGGCACCCCAGTCCTGCCACCACTGCTTTGCCTACAGTGACCATCCCTGCCTGTGGTCAGCCCCACAAGCTCCTTGGTCTCCACCCCACAACCTTCCCAATATAGCTACTGTCAGGTATGAAACTTTGCCCCCCTGGACCTGGTTCCCCCAATCATGCAGTTTTCTAGTTGGGCTCCTGTTTGATATTCAGCCATGTTGGAGGTACCTTCCCCTGAGTGGGGCGCTCATGGGTGGCCTCAGGGCCCAGTTCTGGAATCTGCCTCTTTTAGAAGATGCATGTAACCGTCTATACAGGGGCCCAGAACTCAGACTCCAAGTGTCTTCCAACACCACCTTTCCATTCAGGCAGGAACCTGGGTTCAATGGATTCTATGAGAGGGGACAAGAAGGGGACGAGGGGCCATGTCACCTACTTTTGTCCAGTCCTGAGAGACAAGACTGATACTGGTCACCTGCACAAGCAACCCCCCTAAATCTGATGTCACCCCCAAAACATTACATGACTCACTTAGGGTAAATGTCTCATGTTCCCAACAGATACTATCTCTCCTCTCAGGCCCTTTATGGGGCAACCTGGATGCTTCTTGGAGGTCAGGACATGAGTATCCAGTCCCCACAAAGCAGAGGTTACCCTCTTCCAAAGAACTGTCCTCCAAGCCCAGGTACTGAGGTAATTCCATGCTGCCCAGGAATACCCATCCCAGGGACTGGTCCTGGAGACTGCCCCCTGGCATCTCTGACCTGATATCCCCACACTCTACCAGATCTATGCAGTGACCATATCCAAACCACGACTGTACCTCCCTGTGCTTCTATGTGACCTGGTGCGTAACTCCCAACCCATGCTCGGGTAGTTCCCAGCTCCGACCCAGTACTCACAGCGCAGTGCTCAGTGACAGAGTATGCCCAGACCTTTTGCCCCAATTCCTAGGCATTGAAGAACTCAGCTCATCCTTCTCCCTTATAGGATGAAAACGTAAGGGAAGTATGTACCGCCCTCTAGTGGTCCGCTTGTGTATTTAAAAAATCTCCATGATTCTGCTTTCAAGTTCCTTTAACTTGACTCTCTCTTCCCCCCTCTCGCTCGCTCGCTCTCAGTGACAGTACAGTACACACACAAATATACGTATATACTTCAAGTCCTGGAGGCCAGAATAGGACAGTGCTCACCTTGCACCAGTCAACTTGGGTTCTATCCCCAACATCCTATATGGTCTCCCAAGCACCTGAAGTTATTCCTGAACACAGCCAGAAATAAGTCCTGAGCATCACTCGGAGTGGCCCCCAAATGAAAACAAACAAAACATTGTAAGAATAATCATCTGATTTTCAACCCTGAATTCAGATTTTAGAGGAAACTCAACAGATTTACAGTGAGGACTAATGAAATGTGCTGGAGGCCTGGGGGGTCTGTGCCTATTACCAAACGATTTTCCCAAGACCGGTTGGAAGTGATCCCATGCATGGAGAAGGGATTAATAATAAGCCAACTTGTGTGTTATCTCACACACATAAAAATAACATTTGGTAATTTAGCCATCTTCACTGTGTATATATAAGAATAATTATTCCTGGGATTGGAGAGATAGCATGGAGGTAGGGCATTTGCCTTGCATGCAGAAGGACGGTAGTTCGAATCTCGGAAATGGTCCCCGAGCCTGCTAGGAGCGATTTCTGAGCATAGAGCCAGGAATAACCCCTGAGCACTGCTGGGTGTGACCCAAAAACAAAAAAAATATATATATTATTCCTATGAAACAAGTAACAGTGTTCAAAGTACTTTGATTTTGAAAACAATTACAACTATCACTAAAATTATTAACGTTTCCATTTTCAAATGAAATACATTTTATTGAGATTGGTGAACAAAAAATCAAAATGAAGGTCAATACTTGGCATTCCCGTTCAATATGGATTAACAATTGCTTCTATGAAGCACTACTAAAGGAAGGCATCACAAAGAGGTTCTGGCTTGTTTTTACAATCCACTCATTTTCCTTTTTGAAAGTACTTTTCTGCAAACAAACTGAAGAGCCCCATTAAATGCTAAATCTAGTCAGATGAAATTCTCTTCCATATTCACTTGTTTTCTTGGGAGTGGGGGCACACTTGGCAGTGCTTAGGACTTACTTCTGGCAAGCTCGAGATTATATGGTATACTAGGGTTGAAACCCAGCAGGACACAAGCAAGGCAAGTGCCCTCTCCACTGGCCCGTTAACTCCCTTCCTGATTTTGAAAAAGCAGCAAAGAACAACACTATCGCTTTAAGTACATCTCTGCTTACTCTGTGGAAGGAACTAGGAAAACTAGAATCTGCCCTTCAGTGGAGAACCCTAAGTCCAAAGGCTGGGGCAGCCCCTGAGGTTGTTTTTAGACCTCCTACATCACTCAGTACGTGATTTTTTACCACTTTAGCATGTGATGAGTTGGCACTGTATCCCAGAATCATTCTTCAAAATCAAGCAAAGGACTGATGAAATGCTGAGACCAGTCAACAACAGGTTCAGCACAAAGATTAACATTTACCTCCATAAACAGCTTGAAAGCGACTGTTTTTTTTTTGTTTTGTTTTGTTTGTTTGTTTGTTTGTTTTTACCAGGGGAAGGCACACCTGGAAATGCTATGGGGAACATATAGGAGGATGCTGAGGATTAAACCTGCATCTGCTGCGTGCAGGGTAAACTCCTTCCCTGATGTACTATCTCTCTGGCCCCTAAAAAACTATTGAAAAGAAAAAAAAACTATTGAAAAGAGCTGATATAAAGTGATAGGTTGGATTCATCTTTGAATGAAAGCTGAAATACAGATAACAAAGAAAACGCACAAACATGAAAACTGTTCCAAACAACTAGAAATGGATCTAGAAGTACCTCTGAGATAAAATTTTAATTATCTGAAATTGCTGAAAAAGATAGTTTTGCTTAAAACAAAATCATTATGTACCTAAGGTGACCTGGGAAAAATATTCTGCTTTAAAAAATAAATGACTTGGGCCAGAGAGATAGCATGGAGGTAAGGCATTTACCTTTCATGCAGAAGGTCATCGGTTCGAATCCCGGTGTCCCATATGGTCCCCCATGCCTGCCAGGAGCAATTTCTGAGCACGGAGCCAGGAAAAACCCGAGCACTGCCGGGTGTGACCCAAAAACCACCAAAAAAAAAAAAAAAAAAAAAGACTTGGAAATAACAGCACAAACACTGGACAGTCACCAGGAAAGGGTTTTTAAACAATATGGGATGTTGGGAATCGAACAGGGGTCTGTCTTGCGTTGGCCGAGTGCAAGGCATTACCACTATGCTATCTCTCTGACCCTGGACTCTAAATCATATTGAAAGGAAACAGAAAAAGACACTGCACTGAAGGAAGAAATTTTTGTTCCAATGACACTCTGGATTGATCAGTCACCACCTGATCTGAGTGGATCGTAGGAATTTGTGGGGCAGGGCAAGCATTTCTCAAGGCACCTCTGGTTTTAGAGCTAGTTACACAGATACTGGAGATCCCTGGCACTGCCAGGGGTCATTCCTGAGGACAGATGTAAGAATAAGAGTTGAAGGGCCCGGAGAGATATCACAGTGGTGTTTGCCTTGCAAGCAGCTGATCCAGGACCAAAGGTGGTTGGTTCGAATCCCGGTGTCCCATATGGTCCCCTGTGCCTGCCAGGAGCTATTTCTGAGCAGACAGCCAGGAATAACCCCTGAGCACCGCAGGGTGTGACCCAAAAACCAAAAAAAAAAAAAAAAAGAGTTGAAGCAACAAGACAGCAGGGAAGGCCTTGCTTTGCATGCAGCCAACCCAAGTTCAACTCTTGACATCCCATAGGGTGCCAGAGCAGCACCAGATGTAATTTTTCCCCTAAGCATTGCCAGGTCCCAAACAGAAACAGCAGTAGCCCTAAATACCACCAAGTGTGGTCCCCAAACAAAAATAGTTTACTTCTACAATAGATCTATATTCTTCTCCCTACCCCATTTCTAATCTCCTAAAGTATTTTTTTTTCCTTCTACTTTATCAGTGAATTTAAAATCAAGAGGACTATTATTCCAAATCAACCTTGGGCAAATCCCAATGTTAGTGAAAAAAAAAATCAAAAGTACTTCACCCCAAATTTGGGGAGGATTCAGCTTAAAAACTCTGGCACTCAGCATTCGAGAAACTGAAAAAGCCAACGGGATTTCTCCATTTCCTATAATTATTAAGGGTTTGACATCGTTTCCAATTATTACTCCTTGAGGGGGGCCAAAGGGTGAGGTTATTGTCTCACAACTCTGAAGCACTGGGTTCAAGCCCCAGCACTCCCCAAATAGGAAACCAACAAGTTCTTGCAGATAAGCAGCTTAGCAGCTTTTTCTCATTTAGCTCATTAACGGAAGAAAAGCAGTTTTTAAACGAAGTACTGAGAATCCTATTTCCTTATCATTTGAAAGTGCAAATTAGCACAGGCTCTATCATCCCACAACTAGGTCACTCAAATAAGTTCTGAGAAAATAGTTAAACATGTGCTACAGAAAAAAATTATTTCTCCTAAAATCACCATTGGCAGTAGGGACTCAAATTGAATTGTTTTTAATCTCAAGTCTAAACTCTCCCTTTCCCCTCAAAGGGTACTGCAGGCCCCACTGGGAAACATAACTGTGCAATGTGCAATGCTTTGGGGGTACTATTAATAAAGACCTCCCCCAGGCTGGCTAGCCAGGTAGACATTTTTTAAACCTAAGGAGATGCAAAGGCAGGAAAGGGAGGGAAATGATCAGTTTCCCAGTTGGCCTGACAGTTCTCCCTAGCTCAGAAGTCGAGCTGGCCACTTGGCCTCCTGCACCCCGCTCAGGGCCTAGCTCAGGGAAACCGGACACCCATGTTCCTCAATCCGTGATACAGGTTGCACAGGCAGGACCAGATGGGAGATGCGACTCCACAGCCCGCTCAGCTTGTCACTGTCCATGTGGTTGAAGGAACTGGGGGTGCTGGAGTTGGTAAAACGAGCCCACAGCAGATCCCGCACTTTCTCTTCCGTCTCCCGAGGGCCCAGGCTGGTCGCCAAGGTCTGGTCATCCAGTAGTACGGTGAGCACCAGGGCCACATCCTTGAAGGCCGCGTTCTCGTGATCGCAGTACTTGTAAAAGATGAGTGTAGCCCCGGCAGGCAGGGACTCGAAGCGGTGCACCACGGCTGCCTTCTGGCCGCTCTCGAAGCCTGCACTCAGTTCCAGGTCCACCCACAGCTTGACCGTGTCGCTGTCCTGTGCTGCACGGGTGGCGCCATCGATGCGGATAGCTGGCAGCTGCTGGGCTGCTGTGTAGGCGTCGGCAATGTGGCGGCTCAGGCAGCGGAGGGTCTCGTGGCCCTCTCGGGCGGCGGTGAAGAGCAGAGTAGCTGGTTCTGTGGGCTTGGAGGCATTAAGATGCTTCTGAAGGAAGCGGCGGCCTCTCTGCCACAGGAAGGGGCTCTGGCCTGGATATTTCTCCTGCAACTGGCTGAACTGCACCAAAAAGGCCTCCAGAGCTGGTTTGCTGACGGCCTGCTGGGCCGAAGACAGATAGAAGACTTTGAAGAAGAAGGCGGCTGCAACCAGAACCAGGAGGGTGAAACCTATTACAGGAGATCAAAGACAAAAATCAGGGGACAGGCACACAGCAGACCCAGGCTCCATCCCTGGCAGCCCGAAGGGTCCCCCTGAGTACCACCAGGAGTTATTCCTGAGAACAGAGCCTGGAGGAAACCCAAAGCATTGCTGAGTGTAACCTCAAAACAATAAAAACAAGAAAGACAAAATGAGAGTGACTGTACAATGTTGCTGAGAGAAGGTCATGCACCTAAATTCTTCCAACTTTCTGCCAGGAAAAGTTTTCTCTGGGCCAGATAGACAGCACAGGGGGAAGGCATTGGCCTTGCACGTGGCTGGTCAGAGTGCAATCGGCTCCCCAGAGGGCCCCTTAAGCACTACTGGATGTAAGCCCTGAACAGAGCCAGGAGTAGTGCCTGAGCACTGCCAGGTATGGCAAAACCCCCATACCCTAAAAAGATACTATTCCTCTAATTTTTAGATTGCATCAGTTGGTTATACAATATCTTGGTTAAAAGTTAAAATCTGATGATCACGGGGCCGGAGAGATAGCATGGAGGTAAGGCATTTGCCTTTCATGCAGAAGGACGGTGGTTCGAATCCCGGCATCCCATATGTACTCCGTGCCTGCCAGGGGCGATTTCTGAGCATAGAGCCAGGAATAATTCCTGAGCGCTGCCCGGTGTGACCCAAAAAACCCAAAAACAAACAAAAAAAATCTGATGATCAAAAAAAATTGTTTTATTTAGAAATGTTCTTTGACTTACATGTATTATTATATTATATTAATTATATGTTAGGTTAGGTTAGGTTACTATATTATGTATGTCAGTTTACCTCAATATGTTAAATCAATTTTGTCTCCTGAATAAATTCTTACAATAAAAAAAAAAAAAAACAAAGTTAAAATCTGGGGGCTGGAGGAATAAGAGGGCATTTGTCTAGAGGGTGGCAGACCTGAGTCAGTCCCTGGTACCCCAGATGGGCCCGTGAGCACCACCAATAGCGATTCTTTAGCATAGAGAGGTGTGATCCCCCCCAAAAAAGGTGAAATGTTGCTCTAATTGATAATAGGCTCCAGAGAGCCTTCCTGTTCCTCAAGGGCATGTCTTCCCTGAAAGGGTCAATTTTCCTAAAAGGAAAAGAGTTTTTTAAAAAAGGCACTTTGGGGCTAAAGCAATAATAGCACAGTGGGGAGGGTGTTTGCATTGCATACTGCTGACCCAGGCTTGATCCCACAACCAATAGGACTCCCCAAGCCTGTTGAATTCAGAGTATTTCCTGAGTGCAGAGCCAAGAGTAACCCATTGAGCCATGCTGATTGTATCCCAAAAACAAGAGCAAAACAAAAAAAGGCACTTGAACACTCAAAACTTTTAGTTTTACATTGTTGGGTTTTTTGGTTTTGTTTTGTTTTGTTTTGTTTTTTTGGTTTTTGGGCCACACCCGGTGATGCTCAGAAGTCACTCCTGGCTATTTGCTCAGAAATTGCTCCTGGCTTGGGGGACCATATGGGATGGTGGAAGATCGAATCCTGGTCCATCTTAGGCTAACGTGGGCACGGCAGACAACTTACCACTTGTGGCACCGCTCTAGCCCCTGGGTTTTTTTTTTTTTTTTGGGGGGGGGGTGGTCACATCTGGCAGCGCTCAGGGGTTACTACTGGCTCTACGCTCAGAAATTGATTCTGGCAGGCTTGGGGGACCATATGGGATGCTGGGATTTGAAATACCATCCTTCTGCATGCAAGGCAAACATTCTACCTTCATGCTATCTCTCTGGCCCCTTCCTGTTGTTGTTTTTTGTTTGTTTGTTTGTTTGTTTTGGGTCACACCCAGCAGCGCTCAGGGTTTACACCAGGCTTATGCTCAGAAATTGCTCCTGGCAGGCTTGGGGGACCATATGGGATGCCATATGGGATGCCATATGGTCTTCTGTGCCTAAGGCAAATGCCTTACCTTGTGATATCTCTCCGGCCCCCCTTCCTGTTGTTTTTTAAGGTTAGGAAAAGCCTTTACTTCTTAGGATTCCTCATTTGGTTCAGAGTAACCAAATCATTAGCCACAATCCCAAAGAGAAAATTCCCCTAAATCTCATCTATTCTATTTGAACATAATTACATTCATACAATAGCCAGAATCTGGCAACAACCAAATGCCCTTCAACAGATGAATGGCTAAAGAAACTGTGGTACATATACACAATGGACTATTATGCAGCTGTCAGGAGAGATGAAGTCATGAAATTTTCCTATATATAGATGGACATGAGTGAAATAAGTCAAAGGGAGATACACACAGAATAGTCTCGTTCATATGTGGGATTTAAGAAAAATATGACATTATTGTAATAATGCCCAGAGATGAGGGCCAGAAGGACCAGCTCACAATACGAAGCTCACTATGAAGAGTGGTGACTGCAGTTAGAGAAATCACTACACTAACAACTACCATGATAATGTTAATGAATGAGAGAAGTAGAATGCCTGTCTCAAATACAGGGAGGGGGTTGGGAGGAGGGTGATGGAGGGCATTGGTGGTAGGAATGTTGCACTGATGAAGGGGGGTGTACTTTTTATGACTGAAACACAACTACAATCATGTTTGTAATTACAGTGTTTAAATAAAGATGTTATTACAAAAAAAAAAAAAAACCTTACATTCAGACCTTTTTTCTAAAAGCCATATGAATATTATGTTAAAAATGCCTTAGGAGGGGCCAGAGCGATGGGACAGCAAGGAGGGTACTTGTCTGGCATATGGTCAACCTGGATTCACTCCCTGGCATGCAATAGCATCCAGTGAGTACCATCAGGAATGATCCCTTAGTGCAGAGCCAGGAGTAACCCCCAAACATTGGCAGATATGATTCAAAAGTAAAAAACCAAACAGAAGGCCCCAGAAAACTGAGTTTACCAGCTGTGCTTCTTATGGGTGTCTGACTACAAGTCCACACTGCATGTCCAAAACTGCTTTGGTTCTTACCATAGCGTAAGAGACCCTTGGTGTTCATCTTCCTCCTGGCATCCTGCCTCTCATCTTTATTCTCTTTGAATTTTAGTGGTTCTTGGTGATGACTTTCAGCTTCTGGCAAAAAAGGAAAAAAAACAAAACAAGACAATAAAACAAATCAGTATCATTCTCAGATCACACATCAATAATACCGTGCTACAGTTTCATTTGAGGATTTCCTGATGTTGTAAAATAGTCTCTCAGATCATTTGTGTTCTTTTTGCAACTTAGAAGAATCAGATGAAATGCTGAGATGGTCACTCACACCCCACTCATGGTGCTTAGAGAACTGGGTGGTGTGGGGATTGAACCAGGACTGGCTGCATGCAAGGGAGCAGCTAAACCTCTGCCCTACCATTATAGCCATGAAGAAATGTTCTGATTGGGGCTAAAGCAACAGCATAGCAGGGAAGGTGCTGGCCTCGCACAATCCCCAGCATCCCATCTGGTCCCCTGAGCACTGCCAGAAGTGATCTCCTGAGCACAGAGCCAGGAGTAAGCCCTGAACGATGATGGGTATGGTCCAAAAACCAAAAAAGAAAAAATAAATAAATAAAGTCTTAATGTTGGAGCTGGAATGATCATAGAGCAAGTAGGCCAACCCAGATTTGATCTCCAGCACTCATTAGTCCACCAAGCAACACCAGGAGAGCTAGAAGTAGGTCCAGAGCACACCAGGTGTAACTAAAAAGGAAGTCAAGTTCTTGATTCAGCTGGTCCTATCTCTTTGTCCTTGGAGAGGCCCAAAGGCCTTTAGCCTGCACTGGCGAGGTCTACCCCAGCTCGGCACTGACCGTAGGCTTCTGGTACCTTCTCTCACCTGTCTCTGGCACTGGCCGCCGCTGCCGCAGTGTCTCCTGGGTCTCAGGGCCTGAGTGGGGACCAGAGGCCTGATGGATATTCTGGGCCAAGGACACCTCTCTGGAGGGGTACCCCACTTCCTCAGTGGGTACTGCATGGCTGTTCTCTAAGAGTTCCTCTACTCTTTCCACCCCCTCTGGCTCTGAGAGCTCAGGGCCCAGATTTTCCGGCGTGAGCTGAGGTTTGCAGTGCTGGTCCACCTGGTCATCCTCGGCCTCGACCTCGGGGCTGTGCTTCAAGCACTTTCCCTCTCTTGCTCCATCTGGACTCTCTGGATCATCTTCTGGATCTGAACCTCCAGGGCCTATTTCTGTCTCTTGCTGGGGGTCTTTGGGGGCATCAGAGGAGGAGGTTGGTGGCTGAGCTTCGCCCCCACTTCCAGCCGGGTCTGTTGTCTCTTGTGCCTCTGAGTCTGTTGGTGACATGTTTTCTGAATCCTTTGGAGAGTCTGTGGAAAGAAAAGGTGAGGTTGGAATAAATGTTCCCTATTGTGAATTTTTTTTTTTTTGGGACCACACCCGGCGGTGCTCAGGAGTTACTCCTGGCTGTCTGCTCAAATAGCTCCTGGCAGGCACGGGGGATCTTATGGGACAACGGAATTTGAACCAACCACCTTAGGTCCTGGATCAGCTGCTTGCAAGGCAAACACTGCTGTGCTATCTCTCCGGGCCCTCCTATTGTGAATTTTTAACAAGAATCTTGAATATAGTAATTCTGTACATTTTTGTAGTATATAAGCAGGGGTCCTCAAACTTTTTAAACAGGGGGCCAGTTCACTGTCCCTCAGACCATTGGAGGGTCTGACTATAGTAAAAACAAAACTTATGAACGAATTCTTATGCACACTGCATATATCTTATTTTGCAATGAAGAAACAAAACAGATACAAATACATTAGATGAGGCCCGGAGAGATAGCACAGCAGCGTTTGCCTTGCAAGCAGCCAATCCAGGACCAAAGGTGGTTGGTTCGAATCCCGGTGTCCCATATGGTCCCCCGTGCCTGCCAGGAGCTATTTCTGAGCAGACAGCCAGGAGTAACCCCTGAGCACTGCTGGGTGTGGCCCAAAAACAAAAACAAAAAAAATACATTAGATGTCCTTTCTTTTTTTTTTTTTTGTTTTGTTTTGTGTTTTTGGGCCACACCCGGTAACGCTCCTGGCTATGCGCTCAGAAGTTGCTCCTGGCTTGGGGGACCATATGGGACGCGGGGGGTTCGAACTGTGGTCCGTCCAAGGCTAGCGCAGGCAAGGCAGGCACCTTACCTCTTGCGCCACCGCCCGGCCCCAGATGTCCTTTCTCTTGACTTACCCCTAAAGGTGATTTTAAAAAACAAGCCCATTTCTTTTTTTTTTTGTTTTTGTTTTTGTGTCACACCCGGCAATGCTCAGGGGTTACTCCTGGCTGTCTGCTCAGAAATAGCTCCTGGCAGGCACGGGGGACCATATGGGACACCGCGATTCAAACCAACCACCTTTGGTCCTGGATCGGCTAAAGCCGCTGTGCTATCTCTCTGGGCCCAGCCCATTTCTTATTGATACAATAAGAAATTAACAACATAGGGGGCCAGAGTAATAGCACAGCGAGGAGGGTGCTGTCTTGCTGTCTCGGTTCTATCCCCAGCATGCTGAATTGTTCCCTGAGCACTGCTAGGAGTGATTCCTGAGCGCAGTGCCAGCAGTAACCCCCAAGCACTGACAGGTGTGACCCAAAATACAAAACAGAAAAATAAAAAGTGCCCCAGCAATGGGCCTGCAGCGAAGGCCCCAGCCTTGTACATGGCCAACCTGGGTTCCATCCTAGCACTGCTAAGGGTCCCCACGCCCAACCAAGAGTGATTCCAGAGAGCACAGAGTCAGGAGTAAGCTCTGAGTATAGATGGCTGTGACCCCCAAAATAAAAGTAGTAGTAGTAGTAGTATAATGACAAGATAATACTAGTAACAGTAATAATAATAATAATGACAAGATATGGGCCGGGCGGTGGCGCTGGAGGTAAGGTGCCTGCCTTGCCTGCGCTAGCCTAGGACGGACCGCGGTTCGGTCCCCCGGCGTCCCATATGGTCCCCCAAGAAGCCAGGAGCAACTTCTGAGTGCATAGCCAGGAATAACCCCTGAGCGTCACAGGGTGTGGCCCAAAAACCAAAAAAAAAAAAAAAAATAATAATGACAAGATATAAAGGTAAATGTTAAAGGCCAGAGTGATAGGACAGTGGGCAGGGGGTTTGCCTTGTATATGACCAACTCAAGTTCATTCTTTGGCATTCCATATGGTCCCCCAAGATAAAACTAAAAATGAAAAAAATTTAATTGTCAAAGCAAAATAAAAAAATGTAAGGGGTAGTAAAGAAAAGATAACCTAATAAGAAAGACTTGAGACTCAGCAAGCAAATGTCTTGTGGAACACATTGTTTAGTACTCAAGGATCACTCCTGGGGTGGCTTGTACGACCCTATAGAGTCAAAGTTGGGCCATCTGTATGTATGGTAAATGCTTTTCCTGCTGAACCATCTCTTTGGCCTATATATCTGGTGTTGAACAAAATATTACCAAAATAATATTGAGATGAGAAAAACATGAGTGCCAGATATTTGATTTTAAGAAATTTATTTACGGGCCCGGAGAGATAGTACAGCGGCGTTTGCCTTGCAAGCAGCCGATCCAGGACCAAAGGTGGTTGGTTTGAATCCCTGTGTCCCATATGGTCCCCCAGGACCTACCTGCCAGGAGCTATTTCTGAGCAGACAGCCAGGAGTAACCCCTGAGCACTGCCGGCCCAAAAACCAAAAAAAAAAAAAAAAAGAAAAAGAAGAAAAAAGAAATTTATTTACATTTTTACACTTGCTAAATTATGGGAGATAAATTTGTTTGTTTGGTTTTGAGGCCATGCTGTGTTCAGGGCTTTCTCCTCACTCTGTACTCAGGAATCACTCCTGGATCTACTTGGGGGACTATGGTAATAGAGTAATTAATACTCTACATCAGGGGTCTCAAACTCGTGGCCCACGGGCCGTTTGCGGCCCTCTGTACAATATTTTGTGGCCTGCAGCCGGCCTTCAAATATCGCAGTATTCGCAATTATTCACTTACTGAATAATCACAATAAAAATCGCATTAGTAAGAAAAAAATCGCATTAAACATTCGCATAGGGTCCGGAGAGATAGCACAGCGGCGTGTGCCTTGCAAGCAGCCGATCCAGGACCAAAGGTGGTTGGTTCGAATCCCGGTGTCCCATATGGTCCCCTGTGCCTGCCAGGAGCTATTTCTGAGCAGACAGCCAGGAGTAACCCCTGAGCAATGCCGGGTGTGGCCCAAAAACAAAAAAACAAACAAAAAACAAACAAACAAAAAAAAAAAACATTCGCATACCCCGAGCAGTTCCGTTCGGGGTATGCAAATGTTTAATGCGATTTTTTTTGCGATTTTTTTTCTTACTAATGCGATTTTTTATTGCGAATATTCGGTAAGCGAAATCCCTTATGCGTCCCTGCCTCACCCCGACTTTGCCTCCTGTGGCCCCATGTAAATTGAGCTTGAGACCTCTGCTCTACATTAATTTTGATAGAGGTATCTCATACAGTGCTCAGGAGGCCCCAGTGGCCTGTCCTGGTAGTTCAATGCCAGAGTTCAAGTATGTAGTGCTTCTCACGCCCTGTGGTGCCTGGGATTCTGTGCCACCCTGATTACAGCTAAGGGGCCTCTTGGGCTGCGCTCAGCAATATTTAAGGGGCATGAGGTGCCACTGGTTACTCTGTAACTCCTGGACTATCTCTCCAATCCTTAGATTTAAAAAAAAAAACAACGAAGGGGGGGGGGGCGCAGAGTGAGAGTACGGCAGTAGGGTGTTTGCCTTGCACATGGCTGACCCAGAATAGATCTAGGTTCAATCCCCAGGGTCCCATATGGTCCCTAAGCCAGAAACAATTTCTGAGCACATAGCCAAGAGTAACCTCTGAGCATCACCGGGTGTGGCCCCAAAACGAACAACAACAACAAAAAACCCAGAACATTATACTTTAGTTGGAGGTGAGTATTTAGGTATCTCTGGCTAAAACAAAGTGATACCTGGACTTTATTCCAATCTGAGGGGGCGATGGATGGAGTACTGTAGAGTTGACTAGGCTGTTTGTTAAGTACATGGCACTCATTTTATCTTGACTTTCATCTGTTTGAAAACATCCAGAAGATGGGAAAAGCAAAAATAGGCTGGAGCAATTCAGCAAGGAGGACACTGGCCTTGCACATGGTTGAGGTTGACCCGGGTCCAATTCCCAGCATCCCTCTGGTCCACCAAGTCCCACTAAAGTGATCCCTGAGCACAGAGCTGGGAGTAATTCCTGAGCATCATTGGGTGTGGCCCAAAAACCAGAAAAAGAAATACAGCAGGGATGGTGAACACATGTAGGTTTGGGGGCCAGGGAACTACCATGATTTTAGATGTGGCTGTGATATTTGGATGTGCTTCTCCCCTTTTATTTGTTAAGAAATGCCAATGAGAGACTAAAAATGTGTCTGTGTCAGAACACATGGCTGGCACAGAATGTGCTGGGTTCCATCCCTAGCACCATAGATCTCCAAGCACCCTGGGTCTAACCCTGGTGGTTTCTAGCACTGCTCCCCAAGCTGTCTACACACAAAAAAAGAGAGAAATCAATTAAAGAATTCACAAATACTATTCAAATTCGCATTTCTAAACTAACTATTCAGGATTCCTTAATATTGTTTTACTTTTACACATTAAAAAAACATTCTCAAATACATATGTGATTTGGGGGCCACACGAGCTATGTTGGGAGTTGCTTCCAACATAGTTGCAGTGCCCAGAAGACCATGTTGTCCTAGGAATTGAACTTGTCCTCCTGGAAAGCAGCAATTTTATTTATATATCTATTTATTGCATGGGGGCCCACACCAAGCATCACTAAGGGGTTACTCCTGGCTCTGCACTCAGAAATCACACCTAGTAGGCTAGACCATATGGGATGCCAGGGATCGAATCTGGGTTGGCATGTGCAAGGCAAATACTCTACTGCTGTGCTAAAAGCAGTAATTTTAGTAGTCATCTATTTATTGTGCTGACAATAGAATTCAGGGCCTCACATATGCGAGACTAGCGCTTTAGAGCTGAGTTAGAATCCTGACCTCCAGGATGAAGAACCTGGTTTTCATTATTATTTTTTGGGAGGGCCAATGAATCGTGGCAAGATTCTGGGGACCCTTATGGAGTGACAGAGATTGAATCCAGGTCAGCTGCCTGCAAGGCAAGTATACCAACTACCCACTGTACTACTGCTCTGGTCCCAGGATGAAGAATTTAAATTTCATCTTTTCTATTAATCAAAGGTCTCTTATAGCACATGCTTTTCCTGGCTCTTAGAAAATGTAACTAAAAGTGCCATCCCCAGGGGGCCGGAGAGATAGCATGGAGGTAAGGCGTTTGCTTTTCATGCAGGAGGTCATCGGTTCAAATTCCGGCGCCCCATATGGTCCCCCGTGCCTGCCAGGAGCAATTTCTGAGCCTGGAGCCAGGAATAACCCGAGCACTGCCGGGTGTGACCCAAAAACCACACACACACACACACACACACACACACACACACAAAAAGTGCCATCCCCACCCCATGTTTGAAAGCTGCATCATTTCATTCCAAATTAAAAGTTCCTATAACTGAAGTCTCAAAAACAGAATTTTTTTTTCCTTTTGTTTTTGGGCCACACCTGCTGACGCTCAGTGGTTACTCCTGGTTATGCACTCAGAAACTGCTCCTGACTTGGGAGACCATATGGGACTCTGGGGGATAAAACCGCAGTCCGTCCTAGGTTAGTGCATGCAAGGCAAATGCCCTATCGCTTGCACCACCACTCCAGCTGCAAGAACAGGAATTGGGGGAGGGGGGGGAGTCACACCCGGCAGCGTTCAGGGATTACTCCTGGCTCTACACTCAGAAATTGCTTCTGGTAGACTCGGGGGACTATATGGGATGCCGGGATTTGAACCACTGTCCTTCTGCATGCAAGGCAAATGCCCTACCTTCATGCTATCTCTCCAGCCCAAGAATAGGAATTTTTTTAATTAGGCCTGGCACTACATAAAATATGGCAATATGGGGGCCGGATAGCACAGTGGTGTTTACCTTGCAAGCAGCCGATCCAGGACCTAAAGTGGTTGGTTCGAATCCCGGCGTCCCATTTGGTCCCCGTGCCTGCCAGGAGCTATTTCTGAGCAGATAGCCAGGAGTAACCCCTGAGCACTGCTGGGTGTGGCCACCCCCCCAAATAAACAAAAAACAAACAAAAAAAAATATGGCAATATGAAGGCATAAGATTAGTCACAACCAGGGGGCCAGAGAGATAGCACAGCAGTAGGGCATTTGCCTTGCACTCAGCCAACCCAAGAGGGACAGTGGTGGTTTGAATCCTGGTGAATAGTCATAGCCATTATAGTGCCTGATTTTTTACCGTGTTTTACCAGATAATCACCAATCACTGGTGTTTATTTATACCAGCAATCTTAATACCAGTTTCACAGAATAAACATGCCCTGATTTTTGGGCAAAATAATTTGGCATCAAATCAAAGACCATCAGGCAGTGAAATATATTTCCCAGGCGCAGACACAGAGCTGGGGACACCCCACTGGTCTTACCCTCCAGAGGCTCCCTAAGTTCTCTGCTGGCCATGTTTGTGTTCTAGCTCTTCAGACTTGGGGTGCTCCGAGTTTAGGCTCTACTTTTCCTTGGGCAGAGATCTCGTTCTCTTCTCGTCCCCCAGCCCAACAGATTCTTGCGTCCTGCAGACCCAGCATTAAGGCACAATACAGTAACTACAAGGAAAGGGGAAAAATATGAAATGACTTTTTATTCGCAGCATGAAGAAATGCCCATTTCCGCTTTCTTGGTGCGAGCTGTTTCTTTTCAGCAGCATTTCCTTCCTGATACTTTGCTAGAGAAGAGAAACACCAAATGAAAACAGATCTGGGCTAATCGCTGGGGTACCCCTTCCATGTTAAGATATGTAAATTTGGGCCCGGAGAGATAGCACAGCGGTGTTTGCCTTGCAAGCAGCCAATCCAGGACCAAAGGTGGTTGGTTCAAATCCCGGTGTCCCATATGGTCCCCCGTGCCTGCCAGGAGCTATTTCTGAGCAGATAGCCAGGAGTAACCCCTGAGCACTGCCGGGTGTGGCCCAAAAACCAAAAAAAAAAAAAAAGTAAATTTGGAGACAGAGAGATAGTATGAAGGTAAGGTGTTTGCCTTTCATGCAGAAGGATGGTGGTTCGAGTCCTGGTATCCCATATGGTCCCCTGTACATGCCAGGGGCGATTTCTGAGCATAGAGCCAGGAGTAACCCCTGAACACTGCTGGTTGTGACCCAAAAACCAAAAAAAAAAAAAAAAAGACATGTGAATTTGACATTGCTGTAATGGCCCCTTCCCCTGCCCTCCAATGATGTGCCAGTGTGGGTGAGACGTTGTGACAGGCACCTCATCACACTTGTTTCTCTTCACCTAACAGAGATCAATCATGGCAGCCTTCAATAAAGAGCACTTGGGGTGCTCCCTGCCCTCTGGTTTTCCTTGGTGTTGGCTCTCAACTAGCCTAATGGTGATTCTCAGCCAATCAGGCAACGGTGCCATGTAAGGACACCAGATTGGGGTGGAGTGTGGGGTTTTTGTTTTGCAGTCTGAGAATTATCCTGGCCACTCCACAACTGTTGGGGGCTTCCAAGACCATACCCAGAGATGCTCAGGGGAAGTGTCATGGGGTGTTGGAAATGGGATATAGATCAGGCACACGCTAGGCATGATTTTCTCTCAGCCCCTTTCTGGATGGTTTTTCACAGCTTCTTTTGTGAAATATGGAGGTAACTGACTTGAAACTTGCTTTGTTTATGGAGTTAATAAGTAAAAAATAACTCTTTATGAAGCAAAGACGAGAATGCCTCGTTTCTATGCATCAGGAAATGACATAACTAACAGCCTTTCACTGCATTGTATTTTATTTAGCAATGACAGCTTCACAAAGTTGTGAAGACAGCAGAAAAGCAGTTATCTGCTAGTTAAGAAACTGTAGGACCAGGGCCGGCGAGGTAGCGCTAGAGGTAAGGTGTATGCCTTGCAAGCGCTAGCCAAAGAAGGACCTCGTTTCAATCCCCTGGCATCCCATATGGTCCCCCCCAAGCCAGGGGCAGTATCTGAGCACTTCTGAGTCCTTGGCCAGGAATAAACCCTGAGCACCAAATAGGTGTGGCCCGAAAAACCAAAAAGAAAAAAGAAACTGTAGGGCCAGAGCTCATAGAAAATTTTACAAATGAACATCAGGAGTGAAGGATGGGGGAGAGGATAGGGTATATAGGTATAGGGTGAGGCTTAGGCTCTCATTCATCCAGCCTTTTATGGCTCCCTGAGCACCAGCCAGTATGGTATTCATGAACCCCAGCATATACCAGCCCCACCAATATTACACCCCAGGGGCCAAGGTGGACCCACATCACCCCAGTTGGGATCAGAAAGGGGCCCGTTCAAGGGCTCGTTCAAGCACTATCCAAGTCTCCCAACCCCACACCGCTAAAAAAGATGAATGATGTGAAGGCATTTCCATTTGGTGCTTTCCCTATGGGAAGTTGAGGAGCCTCACATGAAAACTTCAGAGGGCTGGAGTGATCGTCCAGTGGGGAGGGTGCTTGTCTGGCACTCAGCTGACCTGGGTTTAATCCCTGGCATCCCATAGGTTCCCTGAGCACTCCCAGGGTGATTCCTGAGTGCAGAGCCAGGAGTCAGCCCTGAGCACCACTAGGTGTGGACCCCAAAATCAAAACAAACAAAAGAACAGAACTGGCTGGTGTTTGTGGATCTGACACCTGCCTACACAGGCAAATGTGACTGGGGGAACATCAGGCAGTTCTGGATGGAGCCCATTTCTAGCTGAGTGCTTGGAGCATTCTGAGTGGTGCCAGGCCCATGGCTGCTACTGCCTGAGCCTTTGCTTGCTTCTGGCCCTGCTTCTTTTTTTTTTTTTTTTTTTTTGGTGGTGGGGGGGGTGATGTTTTGATACTCAGCTCTAGAAATGAGTCCTCAGCTTCATTAAGGCGAGCTGAGCCCTGCCCCAACTTCCTACTTCAAGCCGCCTTTGGCCAGAATTCCCATCATTTGGACACAACCAGTTGGAAAAATGGTGAGCAGTAGTACGAGATTCCCCCCAACCTCCACTGCATCCCCAAGGCCTCTCATCTGTCTCGAGAGACCAGGGAGAAGAGACGTCGGCAGCAGAAATCCAGGAATGTGCAGGGGCCCAGCGGGGCCCAGCTGTAGGAAGGTGTCAAGGAAAACAACAGCCAATAAGGTGTGAAGTACTCACAGTGAAGCGCTATGGCCGAGTGAAGCCTGGGAGGGTCACACAAATAGAGAGCTTGTTGGGCCCAATTCAGGCTCAAGTGTTAAGAATCTTTCAGAGCTGACTTGGAGCCCCGCTTAGGAGGGGAGAAACCACACAGGGAGCACCTTCCATTTGTTTTGGAAGCCACCTAAGCACTATATTCTGAGCAGTGAGGTGCTGACCTTCTAACCTTCCATCTTTTGTGGGGAGCACACCTGATGATGCTCAGGAACCACTCCTGAACCTGGGCTGGTCACATGCAAGGGAAATGCCCTCTGCTATTCTGTCTCTCCAGCCTATAATCTTCAATCTTGAGGCAGCATCTGGTCCCTCCCACCATATACACAAGGAAACCATGCCTAGAAGCACATAGGGCGGCAAATCAGGATCTGAACTTGGCTGGCTGAGCTCCCCAAAGCTTGGAACCAAGATGCCAAATATGCTCCTAGCATCCAGAGCTAGATGGATGGAGTCAGGGGACTCCAGAGCCCCCTGAATGTGGGTTTGCCATATCTCTGCACTAACCTTCCATTTGCTTCAAAGTATGTCATGGAAGTCCCAGGACATGCAACTTGAGTCACTCATCACTCTGAACCACCACTGCACGTCCTGTCCCATCTTAGCCTCAGCCAGAATCTCTGAGCATCTATGGATGGTCATGACTTCCCTCAGGCAGCCTCAAATCCCCTTGTGATCTCCCTCTCTTCATCTGTGCCTGCCTCAACCCTCCAAACTGAGATGTCACCACCTGGAAGGGTCACAGTCAGAGGAAAATTGGTGGAGACCCCATCTGTGTCACGGTTAGGCATGAAAGGAGGTTCAAAGGCCCCGATGACTTAGCAGCAGCAGAAAGGGACAGAAGCTTCTTTCTCCCTTGGTCACAAGTGGCTTGCAACTGTGTCCACAGGATTCCGGAGAGTTCTATGAATGGGGCTAGAGGCCACACACTGGTTTTGGGGACCTTTGCCTGCCAGATTCACTCATTTCTTACAGGTCTGTCACAGCTAGCCCTGTACCACCCCCCACCCCACCCCTGCCATCTTACAGGTATTTTCTTCCTAGCCCACTGGAAGCAGATAATATCAGCTCTTCCAGTAAATCAAGAGCCAGTAGTTAGGAACCTCCTTTGAGAAATGACAAACATTTCCCCATTCTGAGAGCCGAGAGTAAGGTGCTCTCTCGAGCCCAAATGGGTGAAACCACCACCACCACCACCACCACCACCACTACCACCACCACCACCACCATTTGCTGTGAGAATTTAAATAGATGTCGGGCTTTGAGGATGTGTAGATACAAACAAGGGAATGTTCTAAAATGACCTGCAATAGTATCCAGCTAACTGGACCCAGTAAATACAGTGTAAAGTAAGTGGCTTATCTCTGAGCCTCCAAAGTACAAATCAGATTAAAATAGGTCTTTTTGCCTATATTTGGCCCATCAGTCATTTATGTTATTTATGAGGACACACTTGGCTGTGCTCCAAAGTTAAGTAGTGGGCTTGGTAAACCATATGGGGTGCCACTTGAACCCGTTAGCCGCATATGCAGGCCAAGTGCTCTCTCTGCTGCCTGGCGCTCCGGCCCCACGATATAAATGGCCAATGAACAAAACTGTCTGGGAGGAGTCTTAGAATAGTCCTGTATCTTGCCTAAACTGAGAAAGGGAAGTTATAACCAGAAGTAACAATAAGGTTCCCCAGGCACAAACTAAACCTCTCAGTTGATATCCAAAGTAGGATGATCGTCACCAACCTGCCCCCCTTCTTTTACCATCAGAAAACTAAACCTACTTTTGGGTTGGCAAACTAGGCTCAGGGGAACCCTTGTATGATAATCTTCAGAGGTCTATTTATAAAATACAGATTCCTGGGGGCCCAGAGCAACCTAAAAACAAAAACAAAAACCAAGATAAGCATCAAACCGTCCAGAGATCAAGGCATTTGTATTGTTTGTTGAGTTTCATAGTTCGTGATGTGAAAATTGACAGAAAAAAAAAAAAAACAAACCCACAAAAATGCCCCTTCATTCAAAGGCGGGGGTGGGGGAGAGTGGGAAAGGGGGGAGTTCGTTATAGCAGCAGAACCCCTTCTACAAGGCCAGAGGTGACGCTTCTTAGGCTTCGTGCAAATACCAAAGGACCATCAATCCCAGCACTTCCCGAGAAAACTAACTCATCTCAATGCGTTTCAGCAGTGCACAGAGTTTATTCGGCAATTGTAACAGGCAAGAAATTTCCAGCGTGAGACACAGGGCAGATCTGGGGATACAGATCATACACAGACAGCTTTAGGGTTCACATCTGACAGGCGTGACTGGGTGCAGGCACCTTGCTGCCACCTTCCCCCACTGCCCTGGACTTCTGAGGAACACAAAGTTAAGTGCTCTCTGCAGGCCAGGCTAGGAGCAATCTGTGAGAGATTTTTTTTTTTTTTTGGGTTTTGGGCCACACCCGGTAACGCTCAGGGGTTACTCCTGGCTATGCGCTCAGAAGTTGCTCCTGGCTTGGGGGACCATATGGGACACCGGGGGATAGAACCGCGGTCTGTCCAAGGCTAGCGCAGGCAAGGCAGGCACCTTACCTTTAGTGCCACCGCCCAGCCCGTGAGAGATTTTTGAGTAAGATTTTCTCCACCCCACAAAAGGCCAAGAATTAAAATGGAGAGAAAATTTCAGTCTAGCTTTGTGTTGGGACTAAAAGGGCTGCAGTGAGAACTGAGGGAAGAACAGAAAGATCGGGGCTCTGTGACCACACAAGTCATCCCATCTCTTGAGGGGAATGACTGAAATGGGTCTGTAGCCTACACCCTACCTCCATTTCTCAATACTGCAATTAGCTCTGTAACTCTCATAAACCAGGCGAGGCTGGAATGAGGCCACTGCCCTGCAAAGACAGCCTGGGCTCTATTCAAGAGGAGTCAAGCACCTGAGGTCTTGGTGCTATATATGAGTCCAAGTGAGGACGTGCAGCCCCTCACTGTCCAGGAGAGGCTGCCCAAGCTCAGGAACCCCCACCCAGAGTGTGGATGGCAGCATTTCTGCAGTTTTGGTAACACTTCCGGGGGAGTGGGATTTCTCAGACAGTGACTACTTAGCAAAAATGTCACAGCCATATGGAGGATGGGCCAGAGAGAGGCCATGAGAATAAACATCATTTAGAAAGAAGTCACACATCTATTATGCTTAGATAAATCTTGTATTTACTAACAAAGAAAGAGAACATATATAACAATGTTAGGAGGGTTTGAGGTCATACCCGGCATCCAGGGGACCTTCTGTGTTGTCTGGGATTATAAAATGAACCAGGGTCAACTGTTTACAAGACAAGTGCCTTAATCCTTGTATGGTCTCTCTAGCCCCACAATGTTATTTCTTGCTAAAAGGCCAAGTAGTTTTGCTGGAATCATCTAGAACCCAGCTATTTTAAGGATGTGGCCCCCCATCAAAGTCAGGGGGCCAGAAATATCAAAACAAAGCCCCTGGGATTACTCTGCCTCATGTCAATTGGGTTGTGGCACCTCCTAGGAAGAAAAAGCTAAATGGCCAGGAGCGAATTCTAAGCGCAAAGGCAGTAGTAACCCCTGAGCGCTGTCAGGTGTGACACAAAAACCAAAAACAAAAAAACAAAACAAAAACAAAAACAAAAAAAAAATTGAAAGAAACAAAGAAAGAAAGAAAGAAAAGGCTAAATGGTCTTATACTCCAGCCTGGCTGGGACACAGCTCCAAGTCATAATGAATAAAATATGCTGGACAGAGACTGAGGGAGTCCTGCCCCACCCCACCAAACCCCAAAGGACTTGCTTTTGCAAGCAACCATTTTATCAGCTTGCTGCTGCCTCTACTACTACTACTACTACCAAAAAAAAGGTCTCTAGAAACTTCCAGAACGGTGACTATTCAAGAGAAACTATTTGCTCTGGCCGAGTTTCTTGTTCAAGGTTTTGTCCGTTCTGGTCAGGATTAGCTGCAAGGCAGGGTTCAGACCAGCAAGCCGGGAATCATGGACCCTTTTCCTCACCAGGGGTGGACCCAGCAGGAAGGGGTGGCAGGCTTTTTCAAAGGTCCACCGGGTGAGGTTCTGGGGTGCCCATTCCAGTGGGAAAGACCACGGGAGGACCAGGCTCCGGTTGGCGGGGTTATCAGGGTAGCACTCAGGGCAGTAGTCGGCCCTGTTAATACGGTCCAAAAAGACTTGGTAGCACTCGTTTTCTACCAGTTCTGTCTGGTACAGCCAGTGGCCCAGCTCTAGGCTGGGGAACCACTGCTGGCCACAGTCGGGGCAGTGGGCGTTATCGGAGAACATCGGGGCCCCAAAAGATGACACAAAAACAGAATAGGCACAGACCCCTGAGACTCAGGAAGCAGCCCCACAGCTCAGCAACGCCCCTGTCCTAGCATGACTGCTGTGCACCCCCCCTCAGATCTTCACGACCACGCGGGTCGCTAGTTCAGAATGAATTCGGTGCCCAGGTCAACGGCAGAACTCAATGCCACAGCAGGAGAGCCCCACTTCTCAGGACAAAATCAGGGAGGGGTGTAGAAGAGGGGGCTGCTCTAGTTTAAGCAAGGGGCTTTGACTCTCCTGTGGCATTAGCCGAGGGGCTGAGCAGTGACTGTGCCTGCCAGGTGAGGTCAGAGCAGCCAAGAGAGAGAGAGTCCAGAGAGTCTTGTGAGCGCTGGACACTTGTCGCCGTAATGCACGTACCCGAGTCCTCAAGGCCTCCAAACTTTCCAAGGTGCCGTGGGAGGGGGTGCAGTAGAAGGGACAAACTGAGGAGTCCTCTCAGGTGGGTCTAGGTGGGTCTTCTGTGCAGAGATTCAGGACACAGATATTTGTCACAGAAGCTGTGGGTGACGATGGCTCAGCCAGAAATGCATCACACACCTGCAAACAATAAGGCTTCAGATCATGTGGATGCTGCCATTGCTCATGATTATGACTATTAGAAACATAGAGTCAGGGGCTGGAGAGATAGCATGGAGGTGGGACATTTGCCTTGCATGCAGGAGGACAGTGGTTCAAATCCCAGCATCCCATATTGTCCCCCACACCTGCCAGGAGCGATTTCTGAGTGTAGAGTCAGAAGTAACCCCTGTGCACTGCTGGGAGTGACCCAAAAACAAAACAAAATAAAAAACAAACAAACAAAAACAGAGTTAGAGATCAATTAGTGCAGACAAGGGGATGGGAACTGGTGCCTGGGTCTCTTTTCTTTTTGTTTTGGCTGGGCTCAGGGCTGATTCCTGGCTCTATGCTCAGAAATCATTCCTGACAGGGCTCAGGGGACCATATGGGGTAATGGGAATTTAACTCAGGTTGGCCACGCACCAAGTGGCCTCCCTTCTGTACTAGTGCTTCAATGCCCCCCAATTTCTTTTCTTTTCGGAGGAGTTTTGGGATCCCCCTACCTGAGTGTGCTCAGGGCCTATTTCTGTCTCTATGACCAAGGACCCAAATAGGGTTCCAGGGGTTGAACCCGGGTAACTGTGTGCAAGGCAAACACATTTCTCAATGTCCTATCTTCCTGATCCCAGCCCTGGGACATACTTTTGTGCATTCAAACTAGCTGAACTGTTGTAAGTTGTTCTTAGGATTCTTGGGGGACAAGGAAGAGCTCAATTTAAGATGTCAATCTTTGTGTGTGTGTGTGTGTGTGTGTGTGGTTTTTGGGTCATACCCGGCAGTGCTCAGGGGTTATTCCTGGCTCCAGGCTCAGTTCTTAGGATTCTTGGGGGACAAGGAAGAGCTCAATTTAAGATGTCAATCTGTGTGTGTGTGTGTGTGTGTGTGTGTGTGTGTGTGTGTGTGTGTGTGTGTGTGTGTGTGTGTGTGTGTGTGTGTGTGTGTGTGTGTGTGTGTGTGTGTGGTTTTTGGGTCACACCCGGCAGTGCTCAGGGGTTATTCCTGGCTCCAGGCTCAGAAATTGCTCCTGGCAGGCACGGGGGACCATATGGGATGCCGGAATTAGAACCGATGACCTCCTGCATGAAAGGCAAATGCCTTACCTCCATGCTATCTCTCCGGCCCCTAAAATGTCAATCTTAAACAATCTTAACAGCTGTTCTTTTTTTTGGGGGGTGGGGGGGCACACCCGGCGTGCTCAGGGATTACTCCTGGCTGTCTGCTCAGAAATAGCTCCTGGCAGGCACTGGGGACAATATGGGACACTGGGATTCGAACCAACCACCTTTGGTCCTGGATCAGCTGCTTGCAAGGCAAACGCCACTGTGCTATCTCTCCGGGCCCAACAGCTGTTCTGTTTTCAATCTCTGCATTCCCATATGGTCTCCTGAGCACCATCAGGAGTGATTCCTGAGCTCAGAGCCAGGAGTAAATCCTAAGCATCACTAGATGTAGCCCAACAACCAAAAAGATGCACTAACTTAATTTTATTTTATAGATTTGATAAAATGGGTGGAGGGTGGGCTATTTTTCTTGTTCTACTCTTTTACACCTTGGGAATGAGAAGGACCACATGGGTCTCTAGAGAGACACAGGTCTCTGGAGAGATGTGAACTGCTGAGACATTTTTGAGTCTGCACTCACTGGACTGATTTATAACCTTTCCCGGTGCCTTTCAGCCAACAGGGCCTGAGCAACGTTTGTGGGGCCTCCAAGGTGCAGCCAGCAGAGCTGGGGGCACCTTGTGGTACCTTAAAGCAGGGCCTTAAGCCCTACACAATCTCTCAGGCCCCACTGGAGCAGTAAGACAGCCTGGCAAGAATACCGAGAGGTTTTTAAAACCCTTTCACAAATCATCTGCAAAACAGTTTCAAGTGTGTGAGAAAAGTTTTGGGGTGGAATGAGGAGGGGAACCTGAGCCCACTACTGTCACATCCACACGGGAGGACAGCAGCACGGGGTTTTGGGTCTTTAGATTTCACACAAAGTGGCAGAGGACAGTGCCAGTTTCTAGGGGGAAAAAAACCTAGCACCACACCCTAAGGGGGAAAGAGAAAGTACTTCCTAAGAATTCTGCTATCAGAGCACCTTCTATTCTGGGGAGACAAGGCCAGCCTCTTCCCCAATCCTTGGATCTTCTGAAAAGCATTCAAAGAACACATTCCTAGCAGTATTTGCCCAGCTCAATTCCTTTCTATTCTTTTTGGTTTTATTTTTTGGACCACACCCGATGGTGCTCAGGCCTTACTACTGGCAAGCTGGGGGAGGCAAACACTGTAAATAGCATGAGTCAGAATTAAGATTATTTCTCCAGGCATATATATTCAATAGGGGTTAAACCTCTATTAAACTACTTGTATCAAATCAACAGGCACATGATGGGGGAAACAGATACTTCAATCCTTTTTAGAGTTTAAATCACCTGAAATATTCTGTTTTGAGCTGAGGCTACTAAGCCTAGATCAAACAAGTATATTGAAAGAAAGAGGCAATTCTGGTACCAGGCACACAAAAATAAGTATTTTCTACCCGGGACTGTTCTAATGAAGGCCAGCTATTTCCTTGTAGTGAAGTTTGATCGTTTTTTTCTGATAAGTTACACACCAGGTGGAATTTTAAGAGTTTCATGACAAATAAAGTTCTGAAGTGAGATAATAGGATTATTAGGGAGTATCAGGAAAAAAAAAAAGGACCAGAATGATAGCAAGCATGCAGAACGTTTTGATGTGCACACAGCCAACCTGGTTTTGATCTTCCACATCTTCCACTTCCTAAAGCCCACCAGGAGTGAAGCCTGAGTGCAGAACCAGGAATAACCCAAACGCTGCCAATTCTCAGCACAAGTGGCCATAGGCATAGGCACGAACAGACTGTTCCCAGGAGGGACAGATAAGCCCCAGGGAACAGAGACAAGCAGGAAGCAATTAAAGGGACACCAGGAAGAACAGCCAGCCTACGCTATGGGCTTGGCTGATACAAGTACTCAGAGGCTTCTTGGGCCACTTCAGTCTACCTGTTCCAAAGGACAGAAAGTCCAAAGTCGGGCCCGGAGAGATAGCACAGTGGCGTTTGCCTTGCAAGCTGCAGATCCAGGACCAAAGGTGGTTGGTTCGAACCCCGGTGTCCCATATGGTCCCCCGTGCCTGCCAGGAGCTATTTCTGAGCAGACAGCCAGGAGTAACCCCTGAGCACCGATGGGTGTGGCCCAAAACCAAAAAAAGAAAGAAAGTCCAAAGTCCACATCCTGCCCATTTTCAGGGTCATTTCTGCTTTGGGGCCACACCTGACTGTTCTCAGGGCTGACTCCTGGATCACACTTGGCAGGGTTCAGGGGACCTTATAGGGCACCAGGTATCGAAACCCAAGTCAGCCATGAGCAGGACCAGTGACTTCTCTGCTGTACTGTCGCTCCAGTTCCAGGTTTGTTTTTTTGTTTTTGTTTTTTTGGAATAGGAAGGCAAGTAGAAATAGTGCTAAGAGAATGGGCTGCTTTGTATCACTAAAAGTCACCCTGGGCAGTCAGAGGCCAAGGTTCTGAAGTAGGCAGCAGAGGGGTAGGACCCCCTAAGTGCTGGGCTTTCAAAAGTCATGATACTAAGATCAGGATTGGGAAGAGAAAGTTCTCACCAGCCCAGATCCAGCTCCAAAGGTCTGATAGTACCAGAAGCAAGGTACCACCCACTCTCACAGTTCTTTTCCTGGGGGATATCACAACCAGCTCTTATTTGCGCAGAAATACCCCAGTCCCAGCAGCCTGAGAAGGCCCCAGAATCAGGTCTGCACAGCCACTCAAGCTCTGCACTCGAGTCCCCCTACACCCCATCTCCCACTTTGGGGTGTGCACCTAAGGGGGTCCCCATTCTCACTCAATGCCATCATCAAATATGGCGACATCCCTGATTCTTCTTTGGAACCCATGAGACCAAACAAATAAATATAGTAAAACTGAGACAGAAATGGCGTCCTCCCCTTTTCCCTGCCAAAAAGCATAACCTGGCTTCATCCAAGAACCCCAACTCCCAGAAAAACTTGGGTACAGGGGATCACTTTCCACCCTGTGCAGGTCATGTTGAGGCTCAACTGTGCAGGCCACATTCCTCGAGGCTGGGGAAGCATAATTGGCCTGATTTTTGGCAGTGGGGGTACTCATGACACCTGCATGAGCATCAAGGCTCAAGGGGAGCCAGGCTCTCTTTGTGTGTCCTCCCCCCCAACATCCACCTATATATAGCAAAGGTAAACGCACATCATGCTTACCCACTGCCAAGAGTTCAACTAGGAGATCAAAACGATCTCATCTATCAAGGCAGTAAAAAGTACAGGGGAATGATTATATATTTTTCTTTCTAGTCTATTACCAAAACCATGTCTCCAGTTAGTAAAGGGAAAAGCATCGGTCCAATTAGTAATTAGCCTCCATTTAAGGAGTTCTTCCACTCTCCCTTTTAATACACTAATTAACCCTAGGAACCTCCACTTTACAGAAGCTTGAAGGGATGATGAGAACGACCTCACAACCCACCTTGGAGAGAGGACAGGAAATTCAATCCCAAGTCTGTGCTTTAAATCCAGATGGGAACTTTTTCACTCCTGAGTGTTGGGTCTGGGATATGAAAGACAAGTTATAATCCATTACGAAACAACATGCTGATTGAGTCTTGTGGGACACAGCTTAACAAGTAGATAACAAAATACAGAAGTATTGAATGAAAATTTGGGGCCAGAATGAGAGCAGAGAGGATATGATCCCTGGCACCACATATGGTGCCCCAAGCACAGCTGGGTATGTGGCCAAAGCAAATTTTTCCCCTTTAACACAATTAAAATTCTAAATTCAGGGCCCGGAGAGATAGCACAGCGGTGTTTGCCTTGCAAGCAGCCAATCCAGGACCTAAGGTGGTTGGTCCAAATCCCGGTGTCCCATATGGTCCCCCGTGCCTGCCAGGAGCTATTTCTGAGCAGACAGCCAGTAGTAACCCCTGAGCACCGCCGGGTGTGGGCCCAAAAACAAAAACAAAAAAAGGGGGCCGGCGCGGTTGTGCTAGAGGTAAGGTGCCTGCCTTGCCTGCGCTAGCCTTGGACGAACAGTGGTTCCATCCCCCGGCGTCCCATATGGTCCCCCAAGCCAGGAGTGACTTCTGAGCGCATAGCCTGGAGAAACCCCTGAGCATCACTGGGTGTGGCCCAAAAACAAAACAAAACAACAAAAATAAATTCTAAATGCAAAATGAAAACCAGTCCATCTCTTTTCTTTTTTTTCCTAAGCTTTTTCCTCTGGGCTCAGAGGAAAAAAAACAGGAGTAAAATTTTCCTTTATAGGGGCCGGGCGGTGGCGCTGGAGGTAAGGTGCCTGCCTTACCTGCGCTAGCCTAGGAGACGGACCGCGGTTCGATCCCCCGCGTCCCATATGGTCCCCCAAGCCAGGAGCGACTTCTGAGCGCAGTAGCTAGGAGTAACCCCTGAGCGTCACCGGGTGTGGCCCAAAAAACCAAAAAAAAAAAAAAAAAATTTCCTTTATAAATTTCAAGTCACTCTTTTGGAGAAATATGGCTTTCCTTAGAATTTGAGCAAATTGCTATACAAAGTTCATTCTTTGTTTTGTTTTTGGGGCCACACTTAGAGGCGCTCAGGGGTTAGCATTGGAGGGCTTGTGGGGAGACCATATGGGATGCCTTAGATTGAACCTAGGTCTCCAACCGGGTCTCTGCTGCATGCAAAGCAAATATCCTACCCTACTCGCTGTGCTTTTGCTCAGGTCCCCAGGCTGGTAATCTTGATGGACTCTGCATTCTACTAATAAACAGAAAGCAGAGGCTCTGGTTTTGAAGTTCCCCAAACAAATGTCAGCTACTCACACTGTTCTAACTTACACAAAAAAACTTCTAAGACTGTTTTAGGTGCTTCTACCCGGTAGAGTCTAACCCACCCTTCTTCTCCAATATAGAATGTTCCACTGTCCAGTTAAAAACTAATTCAATGCGGGGGTGGAGGAGTGAACAACGACAAACAAAACTGATAGGCAAGCTGCCATAGCCTTGACTCCTAATAAAGAGAGGAGACAAGACTCTCCCGTAGTGATCCCAAAAGTGTGTTAGGGGCCGGAGAGATAGCATGGAGGTAGGGGCGATTGCCTTGCATGGCAGAAGGACGGTTGTTTGAATCCCGGGCATCCCACATGGTCACCCGAGCCTGGCCAGGAGCAATTTCTGAGCCTAGAAGCAGGAGTAACACCTGAGCACTGCCAGGTGTGACCCCAAATCCCCCCCCCCAAAAGTGAGTTAAAAAAAAATGGTCAGGCTGGATCAAAAATAAGTCTTAATCAGGGTAGGATAAGGCCACTCTGGACTTGCGAATAAAGTCCAAAGACCAGCATTAAACTGATAAAGGAGGGAGGATTACAGGCTTCCTTTCTGGTAAACTTCTAGATAGAGATCATTTTGATCTCCTAGCTGAAGTGCAAGTTTACAGAAGGAAAGAGAAGGGGTAAATCTGCTCAGCCAGTTAGCAAGTTGGGAGTCACGACTATTATTAAAAGACGATTGTTAGGGGAAGTTGGCGCTGGAGGTAAGGTGTCTGCCTTGCAAGCGCTAGCATAGGAAGGACCGCGGTTCAATCCCCCGGCGTCCCATATGGTCCCCTCAAGCCAGGGGCGATTCCTGAGCCCCTTAGCCAGGAGTAACCCCTGAGCGTCAAAACGGGTGTGGCCCAAAAACAAACAAACAAACAAAAAAAGACGATTGTTAGGAGCTGGCTTTAAACTTTTGCCCTTTTTCAGCACCAATGAAGAGTTTACAAGCTTTAGAGGGGAAAAAAAAAGAGCAGCAGCAATGAGGGTTTATAGATGTCTTTTCTTGAAAGCGGGGGTGTCTGTCTTCCGAGCAAAGCTGAGGGGCGATGGGGGGGCTGGGGGGCCTGCAGGGTTCGCTCACACTCACGCCCGCTACCCCGAGTCTTAGAGGAATCCGCGTCGTCCCCAGGTCCAACCAACACACTCCACCCGCACCCCAAGTTCCACGTCTCCTCAGACCCCGCACCCGTCTTTTCCTTCCGACTCCCCAAACTGGAGGTGGGGGCGGGGAGGACTCAGCCCCGGACAAGCTTGCCAAGGGCAGAAACGTCCGGCAAAGTGGCGCGGGAGCGTCTCTGGGCACTCACAAGAAGCCAGCGAGGTGCTGCAGGGTAGAATGTCAGCGTCGGCGGGAGACCGGGGGAAGAGGGGGCGTCCTCGCAGCCCTAGAGGCCGCTGCTGCGCACCCCTCAGAGGCGTCCGAAAAGCAGGAGCGTCCCCGACCGTGCTCACGTGACCCGACCTCAGCAGGCAGGCGGGCGGCGCGCGGGGGACGCCGGGAAGGGCCGTCGCCCGGCCCGCCCGTTCCCGCCCAGGCGCGTCGCCCCGCCCTGTCCGTTGCCAGCGCGCCTGCGCCGAGGGAGCGTGGCGAGACGAGCATGCGCAGTCGGGCGGTATGAAGCGGCCGCGCCGGCTGGCATTTCTCTTACTGAGTTGAACATCATCCCGAATGTCTGTCCAGGACTGGTTCGGTGATCCGAAACTCTTGGTCTGCGCGAGCCGCAGAAGCACGCCAGAGTACATGCGTAGGAAACAGGCCTTGCACCTAGCCGAGCTGACTTGGGAGCCTGGAATTTCAGTTGAAATTTAAGTAGGCTTAGGGGAAGGGGGGTCCACCGGAGAACAGACTGGACCCCTGAACTGAACACTATTGCCCGTCTCGGTGCTGTCCGCACTTTGAGCACGGTCAACGTCGAATAAAAAAATATTAGCTAGGGGCCGGAGAGATAGCACAGCGGCGTTTGCCTTGCAAGCAGACGACCCAGGACCTAAGGTGGCTGGTTTAAATCCCGGCATCCCAAATGTCCCCCATGCCTGCCAGGAGCTATTTCTGAGCAGATAGGCAGGAGTAACCCCTGAGCACCGCCGGGTGTGACCCCCCTATATATATATAATTTCAGATCTGAAACTTTTTGTGCCTGTTTTCTGGGTCATACACGTATGCTCAAGATTTGATTACTGGCTCTGCACTCAGGGATAACTGCTGGCGAGGCTCCCTATGGGATTCCTTGGATCAAACCCCGGGCAGCCGCTTGTGTAAAGCAAAACGCTTTACACAAACGCTCGGGATCTGATCTGAAATTTGTGCGGAAATAGGTGTCAAGCAATTTGCTTTGATTAGCAAAATTTATTTTTCAGCACCGCACGGGTTCATTTCACCCCAAAGAGCTGAGTCACCTTCCACTCCAGCACCACTGGGCGTGACCCAACCCTCCATTCCCCTCCTCACACACACTGCTTTCTTACTAAAATACTATTTAGGTTTTTAGCTAATTTCCAAAAATAATATACAGCAAGAAGGCGAGAAGGGTCTATTCTTTTTTTTTTTTTTATTCTATCCTTTCACTGATGTATTTTCAGCATCTGGGGACAGGATCAAGCTGGGTACATAGAAGCTCAGATACTTTGTTCTTCATCAAACAGTGATCATGAGTAGACCCTTACCACTACCTTACCTGCCCTTTTGGGGGTAGAAGCCAAAAGATTTGGGAATCTTATTTGATAACAGATTGTAATTTCGACCGCAGGTGTTATATTCCTTTAAGGGGAAAAAATACTCCATTTATTGAACATACTTTGCCATCATGGATACTTAAACAATTATCAGGGCCAGAGAGATAGCACAGCGGTAGAACATTTTTGCCTTGCATGCAACGAAGCAGGATGGACTTGGGTTGATTCCTGGCATCCCATATGGTCCCCTAAACCTGCCAGGGGACAGGCAGCTTGGCTGGGTGCCTGAACTTCTGGGTGTGCCCAAAAACAAGCAAACCCAGTTATTGTATTGTTGCAAACATTTCCTTTTTGTTGTTTTGGGCCACACCCTGTACTGCTCAAGAATCACTCCTGGAGGGTGTGGAGGATCTTTATATGATGCTGGGGATCAAATCTGTCAGTTGCCCACTATACTCTCTCTTCAGCTCCTAACCCTCAGCTCCTAACCCTCTTTTTGAATCATGAATTTCCAAACTGCCAAAGTTGTGGGTATTCCTCCCCTCCAATTTGTTTATCCCACCTGAGTGATCAGAACCACCCAAACCTGGGGCGTTACTTCAGTTGGGGGGGGGGGAGGAAGAGAGAAGGGATAAGGAGAGTTAAGAGTCAGCAAAAATGAGTCAGTCAGCTAGGAAGTCTGGAGAGTTGCTCAAAGGTGAGACAGGCACAGAGAGCCAGAGGAGGAACAGAGATGTGGCTGCTTGGAAAAGGCTTAGCATAGAAATCATGTGAGGAAATGAAACATGGCCGTTAGGACTGTGAAATTAAGCGGGCTGACTGCTGGAACTTCATCTGACTGCTTTGTGAATTTTTTCCGCCATCACCCTGCAACCTTCAGACCTGCCTAGCCATAGGGGCTGGCAGGCGTCAGTTGAGCAGAGAAAGGCCTCACCATCCCCCTACACACACGTGGACTTTTTTCAATATATTAAAATAACACAAAATGATTCCTAATAGTTATGCCCTTCTGGCCATTTTGTTTCAGTAGCCTAGTGATTCCTTAATTTATTTTGTTTTTAGGTCATGCCCAGAGGTACTCGGATTATTTCTAGCTCCATAGTTTAGAATCACTACTAGTCATTCTCAGGGAACCGTATGGGATACTGGGGTATCGAACCTGGGTTAGCTGCTTGCAAGGCAGATGCCCTGCTTGCTGTATTATTTGCTGGCTTAGATTCCCTTTTATTAACAGTTCATATAAGCTCTGCAATGTCATCACTTTTGGTTGGAAGCCAAATACAACGAGTAGCTGGTTTGACAAGTGTTTTGTATTTCACCACAGTGAATAGTGTTTGGTATTGCTAAATGTGGGAAGCAGCTGAGGAGCTAGGATTACGGATTTTTTATCTGGCCATTGGGGGATCCTCCCATGGTCCAAAACGCTACTATGCCTTTTCTACAAATTGAAGATCTTCAGGGACCTATTGGAAAGTCTTTCCTAAGCCTAACAAGCACTCTTAATTATAAAGTGATATATGCATATATATTTTAATAAGATCTCATTAATAATGTGTACACCTTTTTTATATGCCAATAAAGTTTACAACCTCCTGTCCTATTTTTACAAGTCTGTATGCAAGTTTATGGTCACCTATGCGGTAAGGCTTTAAAGAGACTCTTAAAATAGTCATTAACCTGAAGTTAATATAATATGAACTTTGTATATTAATGATTACTAGGCCCTTTATGGAAATTCCACACTAGTAATAATAGGTGTTTTAGAAAGCGTTTTTTAAAAAATGAAGGGGCCAAAGAGATAGCACGGTTGTAGGGCTTTTGCCTTGAACTCAGACGATCTAGGTACAAACAGTAGTTCGAATCCCGGCATCCATATGGTCCCCCGTGCCTGCCAGGAGCGATTTCTGAGTGCAGAGCCAAGGAGTAACCGCAGAGCGCTGCCGGCCGGGGTGTGATCCAAAAAACAAAAACAATACAAAACAAAAAGAATGAATACTTATCAAAACTTCATAAAAAAGAATAATTTCCCCACTCAAAATATACACACTAGCAAGAGAATACCCAAAGAGATAGTACAGTGGATAAGGTGCTTGCCTAGGACTTGATCCTAGGGTGCGGCCGTCTAGGATTTGATCCCCAACATCCCATATGATCCCCTGAACCCTGGCAGGAGAGAACCCCGAGATCAGAGCCAGAATTAATCTTCGTTAGCCGGGTGTTGTCTAAACATCCATAATAAAATTATATTTTTTTGTGGTTTTTGGGTCACACCCGGCAGTGCTCAGGGGTTACTCCTGGCTCCATGCTCAGAAATTGCTCCTGGCAGGCACGGGGGACCATATGGGACGCCGGGATTCGAACCGATGACCTTCTGCATGAAAGGCAAACGCTTTACCTTCATGCTATCTCTCCAGCCCCATAAAATTATTTTTAAAGGATGACAAGTTGAAGTAACAGTACTTTTACTTTTTTTTTTTTTTTTTTTTTGGTTTTTGGGCCACACCCGGCTGTGCTCAGGGGATACTCCAGGCTGGCTGCTCAGAAATAGATCCTGGCAGGCACGGGGGACCATATGGGACACCGGGATTCGAGCCAACCACCTTTGGTCCTGGATCGGCTGCTTGCAAGGCAAACGCTGCTGTGCTATCTCTCCGGGCCCTACTTTACTTTTTTGTTTTGTTTTTGTCTTTGGGTCACACCGGGCAGCGCTCCTGGCAGGCTCAAGGGACCATATGGGATGCGGGGATTCGAACCACCATCCTTCTGCATTCAAGGCAAACGCCTTACCTTCATGCTATCTCTCCAGCCCCTACTTTACTTTTTTATAGCGGCGTAGGTGTGCCGGGATCGACCCCAAGGCCAGAGCGCACCTTCATCACAAGGTTCATTTGTACCTTCCTTCCTTCCTTCTCCAGGGCGCGGAGCACGCAACTAAATCCCCCTGTCCTGAGCGAGGCCGCTTTACTCGGAGCCCAGCTGGCGTAAGGAAATATATACCCCGGGAGAGTAGTGGGCAACTGGGCTGCGCCAACAGGTGACAGCTTGGTGCGGACCTGCCAAGCCCCCTTGGGCGATCACCCCTTTCAAACCGAGGAGCAGGAGCAAGGCTTGGCCGAGGGGGCTTCGCGATCACCCGGAGGGAGCCTGCAAAGCCGAGCAATGTTAGCCCTCGGCGATAGGAGGAGGCCCTGGGCCCGAGCACGGTCCGGGCGCCCGCAACCCCTTGCAAACGAGCAGCTGCAGGGCTTGGGACCAGCTGTCCATCCAGGCCGGCCCCGGCGCCCGCCCTCCCCCGAGGGCCAAGGGCAGCGACGTCCTCCTCCTTCTCCTCCTCCTCCTGCATGGGGCGGCGGCCGGCCAGGAGGCGGGGGTGACCCAGAGCCAGCTGACCCGGCTTTGGCACGGCAGGCCGGGCTGCGCCACAACCCGCAGGACGCAGCATGGGCCCAGATGCGGGTTGGCCGCGCAGCCGCGAGGACGCGGGCGGAGGCTTCGTGGAGTCTCAGCTGCCGCCCTGACCGCCGCGCCCAGCGCCCCGGGACCCCGACGAGCCCTCGCCGGAGGCGGCACGACCCGCTACGAAAGCCGCCTCGGACGCCCCGGGATCTTCCACTCAAGTGGGTCGTCAACAACCATGGCGGGCGAGGAGGGGCGGGCGGAGCCGGGGGAGGTGACTGGGGGACGTTAGTCACGCCCCGCGCCCCCCTACGGTCCGGCCGGCGGCGCCAGGCCACGCCTCCCGAGGGCGGGGACAGTGACACACTTCCGGACGCGCCGCCCTCGCCGCAACGCCCTAGCCGGCGACGGGAAGTGAGGTTCTCGGAAGCGCCGCCGGAAGTGTACGGCGGCGACTCGGCGCCGGCGGTGAGCCACCGAGAAAGGCTTCCGGGCGGAAAGTGGAGCTCGCGAGAAGAGCTCCGGCACGAGCCCGAGACGGAGGAAGTGGTAGAAAGCGCCTACTACAATCTGCGCTCTGGGCGGAGGCACTTGCCGCCGCCCGACCCCGACGACATGAAGACGCGCCGAGTCACTCGCTTGCAGCAGCAGCAGCAGCAGCAACAGGAGCATCTGCAGCGGTCGCCGCCGCCGTCCCCACCGGCCCCGGCCACCCCTCGGCGGGCGCTGCGGGACTCCCGAGTCTCCGAAGGTAAGGCCGGCGCCTGCAGCGAGGTCTGGGGTGCCCACGATCGCCACTTGGGGTACGAGCCGGCGGTAGAGAGGAGAGAGGAACCCCGGTTTCCGGAAGCCCAGCTGAAGCCCTACGGGGGCACTGCAGGCGTGCTCTCTTTCGGGGTTCCCTGGTTTGGGAGCTTGTTTCTTGCACAGCCACTTGCACCGCCTCCTGGAGCTTCCAGAGCACCCCCTGGCCCCAGTCCAGTCTCTCTAGGTCTTTCCCGTCGCCACCCAGCCTAGTTTGTGAATGAATGAATGAATGAATGAACGAATGAATGGTTGGCCTTGAGGAGTCCAGTCCACCCAGAGACGGGACCAGTGGGAGCGATTGCCACGCTCCGCTCCTCCAAGTTGATCAAGCGCAGCCTGAGTTTCCCTCCCCCTTTTTTTATTTTTGGGGGGTTTGGTTTTGGGCTGTGCTCAGAAATTGCTCCTGGCAGACTCGGGGGACCGTATGGGATGCCGGGGGTGGAACCGGGATCGACTGCCCTACCCGCTGTGCTATCACTCCAGCCCCAGATGATGGCCCAGATCTACCACCACCATGGATCTCTCTCTCTCTCTCTCTCCTCTCTCTCTCTCTTCTCTCTCTCTCATCCTCTCTCTCTCCTCTCTCACTCTCCCTCTCTCTCTCTCCATCCTCTCTCATCTCTCTCTCTCTCTCTCTCTCTCTCTCTCACACACACACACACACACATACACACCGTCCTTACTATGACATATGGGCTTATGAAGACATCACACACACACACATCTGGGCTTATGAAGACTAAACACACACATCTGGGCTTATGAAGACATCTCTCATACACACACACACATACACACGACAACGAATTGTAGTTTGAGGAAGCCCGTATATTGGAACTCGTTCCTTCCTTCTCATTCCCCAGGACCGATCTAAGGTACAGCATGTTCTCGAAGGCCCCTGAAAAGCACCGATGAGGTAGCACCAGGTTTGACTCACAATGAATCCACTGAGCCAAGTGCTGTGGGAGCGGGTTTTCAATTTGGGAGTGAGTCATACATGTATGCCTTCTAAGAAAGGCTGACACATTGACAGTGTGCTGATTTGGGGAACTGTTAATGAGTTACCCCAGGTCTCTGCAGTGCCCCATCTTTTCTCTCTCTGTTAAGAAGAGCGTTCAGGGGCCGGGAAGGTGGCGCTAGAGGTAAGGTGTCTGCCTTGCAAGCGCTAGCTAGCGTAGGACTGACCGCGGTTCTATCCCCTGTGCGGCATATGGTCCCACCCAAGTCAGGGGCGATTTATGAGTGCATAGCCAGAGTAACCCATGAGCATCAAAACGGGTGTGGCCCATAAACCAAAAATAAAATAAAATAAAATAAAATAAAATAAAGAAGAGTGTTCACACTTTCTAAAACTAAGCATTTTATTCAGTACCTTTCAAGGACTGTTTCTCTTTTGAGCTGGAAGAATGCTTTATTACATAGACCATAGATTAATTACACAGTGTGGGCCTAACCCAAATGCAACTGTATCAACTCTAGATTTTTCATTTTATTTTGTTAAGTTTTTGTTTGTTTTAAGATTTTTGGGCCACTCCTGGCATGCTCTGGGGATATATAGAATGTTAGGGATCAAAACCAGGTTGACTGTGCCAGGAAATGCACTACCCACTGTGATATTGCTTTGGCCCTCAACTAGATTTTTGTTTGTTTGTTTTGTATTTTGGGCAACACTCGCAGCACTCAGGGGTTACTCCTGACTCTCCTGTTCAGAAGTCACTACTGGCAGGCATGGGGGGACCATATGCGATAAACCGGGATTTGAACCACCGTTGGTCTGGGTCATCCACTTGCAAGGCAAACTCCCTACTTGCTGTCTATCTATCCAGCCCCACAACTAGGTTTTTTAATTTTGTTTTGCAACCACATCCCTTGGGTGCTCAGACTTATTCCTGGCTTGAGGCTCAGGAATCACTCCTGACAATGCTCTAGGGAACCTTATAGGTGCTAGGATTGAACTTGGGTTAGACCAATGTAGGAAAGCATCCTCCCCAATGTACTCTCACTCTGGCCATGAAATATTTTTTTGTTTTGTTTTGTTTTTTTGGGCCACACCCGGCGGTGCTCAGGGGTTACTCCTGGCTGTCTGCTCAGAAATATCTCCTGGCAGGCACGGGGGGGGCCCATATGGGACACCGGGATTCGAACAACCAACCTTTGGTCCTGGATCGGCTGCTTGCAAGGCAAACACCGCTGTGCTATCTCTCCGGGCCAGAAATTATTTTTTAAAGCACAGAAAAGAGTTACCTCTATTTGAATAAAGCTGTAAGGAACTTACATCATTTACATACATAACTTTCTTCCACATTGTGTTTCTTTCTTATAAAGTGGTACCGTTGCATAATGAATAAGCTGTTACGGGTTCTCATGAACACTTAAGTCCTAAATTTTTCCAGATCTTACTGACACATGCTAAAGGAAGTGCATTTCTCATGATTCTGCATATATGTTGTTGTCAAAGTCTCTACTGTTCTGCCTGGTCTCTGAGTTCTGGTTTTGGGTAATTTTTGTCATTCTTTAGAGGATGAACCATCTTCGCAACAAGTTTTAAGCTCAACAAGCACAAAGAAAAGCATGAGGACATCTGAAGAGATTCCGAGTAAGTTTCGTGATTTTCTTCTGGTTTTTGCTTCTGCATAGATCTGAAATGTGCTCCCAGTCATAACTTGGGTGTCTTCAATTACTATGCACACCTGCATTCTAGTTAAGTTAATGTTCTTTCTCTGTTTCCTTAGAGAATAAGTTGATTAGATTCAGGCCTGGGTTAAGGAAAGTGGGAGGTGGGACTGGTGCATAGCACAGCAGGGAGGGAGTTTGCCCTTGCATACAGCCAACCTGAGTTCAATTCCCAGCATCCCATATGGTCCACTGAGCCTGCTAGAGTGACTCTGAGCACAGAGCCAGGCAAACCCCTGAGCGCTTGCTGGGGAGTGGCCCAAATAACAAAAAACAAAAAAAAAAAAAAAAAAAAAAGGAAAGTGGGAAGAGGAAAGGAGTGTTCTGTGAATTCCTACAGTTCCACGCAGATACTAGACCCATCTTAAGATGAGAAAATCAGGGTTCTGAGTAGCCATGACATTTCCATTTCCTGAGAACACAGATGACTCAGCTCAATGTTTGACTCAGTTTTGTCCTGTCCAAAACCCTTTGCATTCCCTCCACTATTTGCACTATAACTCTTACAAAAGAGCCTCTTGGTGAAGTCTGAAGGGCAGACAGAGAAAGACATCCACTAAGGATTTTGAACTGCAGTGGAAAGCCATGAAGTAAACTGGTCAATCGCATCAGCTGGAAACTGGGTTCACCACCCAGGAGTTGCCAGTTCTTTGAAGTACCCTCCTTCTTTTCATGTTCTCAGTCAAAGGCAATGATGCCTCCCTTAAGGGGGTACACTTCTAGATGGGGGTACATTCCCTCATTTCCATGAGGATGTAAAAACAATTGCATCTTTTGTTTTTGTTTTTGTTTTTGTGAGGGGGCCACACTGGGTGCACTCAGAGATTATTCTTGTCTCTGTACTCAGAAATTACACCTGGCAGGTTGGGAGACCAAAGAAGATGCTGGGGATCAAACTCAAGTAGGTGCATGCAAACACCCTACCCACTGTACTTTGGTTCCAACTGTTGCATCTTTGTACCCATGTGACACGGAAATAGGTGATAGTTGATGATCAGCTTAAAAATTCCAAAGACTCATATAAGCTGTGCTTCTTTCAGATCAGTGTGGTGAGTGAGGAACTGAGTTAAATTAATGAAATCAATCACAGATCCAAAGGTCCAACATTCCTAGGGTCTGGACAGTTGTCCTTTTGCAGTCTGTCTGTCTTTCTCTTTCTTTCTCTCTCTTTTCTTTCCTTCCTTCCGTCCTTCCTTCCGTCCTTCCTTCCTTCCTTCCTTCCTTCCTTCCTTCCGTCCGTCCTTCCTTCCTTCCTTCCTTCCTTTCGTCTCTCTTTTTTTGGTGGGGGGGCGGACACACCCTACTGTGCTCAGAAGTTACTTCTTGCTCTGTGCTCAAAGATTGCTCTTGGGCCCGGAGAGATAGCACAGCTGTGTTTGCCTTGCAAGCAGCCGATCCAGGACCAAAGGTGTTGGTTCGAATCCCGGTGTCCCATATGGTTCCCCGTGCCTGCCAGGAGCTATTTCTGAGCAGACAGCCAGGAGTAACCCCTGAGCACCGCCGGGTGTGGCCCAAAAACCAAAAAAAAAAAAAACCCAACCAAAAACAAAGATTGCTCCTGACTCGGAGACCATATGGGATGCTGGGGATTGAACCTACATTCGTCCTGGGTTAGCCACATGTAAGGCAAACACCTTACCGCTGTGCTACCACTCCAGCCCTTCTGCAGTTTTTCAGTTCCCCAAGAGACTAACAAAGAATTCAAGTTGGTGGGGCCCAAGTGCTATGACAGTGCGAAGGGTGTTTTTGCCTTGCATACAGCCAATTTTGGTTGTATCCCAGCATCCCATATTGACCCCAAGCACCACCAGGAGTAATTCCTGATCTCAGAGTAAACCCTGAGCACTTTGGGTGTAATCCAATCTCCTCTCCCCAAAATAAAAATGCCTGGAAGTCAGCCAAAGGAGACTTAACTTCTGCAGAGCATGGCTTGTCTGGTATGTGTGAAGCCCTGGGTTTAGTCCCTGGCCCTGCTGACAAAAATAAACAAAAAAACAACCAAATGCCTCCCTAAGTAATAGATGCTCAAATAAGATTTTCCAGGCTCTGGAAAAGTCCTGATCTCTAAGTTTTATTTACAGTATTAATAAATTACAGTATAAATTTACAAGCTAAAAACTGAACAAGCTAAAGTTACCAGGTTGTAAAAATAAAAGATTTCTAAAAATCAGCGCGTTAGTTAAATGATGTAGGAAGCTCACCATCCAATATATACCAATCATTGTTTGACAATTTATTTCTTCCTGTGGGGAACCCTGCCTTTACTCTTCTTGTTGATCCCCTTAGAATATCCCTTATACCAGACTTGAGCCCCAAACTAAAATCATTCACTTATTTGTTTTGGGGCCACACCCATTGGTGCTCAGGGCTTTCTCCTGTTGATCTACGTAATAAATCTAACATGTCTGACATTGTCTATTTTTTAAGTCTGTCCTTTCTTTTTATGTTAGTTTTGGGCAGATGATCCTGTCTCTGTGCTCCGTAGACCACCACTAAGATCTGGTAAGGGATTGTTTTTTACTGTTGGTTTTTGTTTGTTTGTTTATTTGTTTGGTTGGACCACCACCTGGCAGCACTCAGGCTACTCCTGGCTCTGTGCTCAGACATTGCTCCTGTCTGGCTTAGAGAACCAAGATGGGATGCCAGAATCAAACCCAGTTTATTCCTCAGTCGGGCAGCAATGCAAATGCCCTACTGCTGTGTGCTATCATTCTGGCCCTATCAGATGATTTAACATGTGAAAGGGTCTTTTGGCTGAAATCTATGAATGCGTGAGGCTTCATGTGAAGAGTCTCCCTGCGGGGGCCAGAAAGATAGCATGGAGATAAGGGCGTTTTGCCTTGCATGAAGAAGTCAGGTGGTTTAAATCCCAGGCATCTCATATGGTCCCCTTGACCTGACAGGAGTGATTTCTGAGCATAGAGCCAGGAGTAACCCCTGACACTGCTGGGTGTAACCCAAAACCAAAATAAAAAGTCTCCCTGGCCTTTGCCCCTATCACATGTTCATTTCTTGGGGTATTTTTTTCAGAGAGATTCATGACACTATTAAAAAATTCTTGGGGGGGGGGGTGGGAACTGGAGCAATAGCATAGCGTAAGGCCCTTTGCCTTGCACATGGCCAACTCATGGCCAACATAGGAGACGGACCCCGGTTCGAATTCTGGTATCCCATATAATCCCCTGAGCCTGCCAGGAGGTGACTTCTGAGTGCAGAACCAGGAGTAAACTTCTGAGCACCGCCGGGTGTGACCCAAAAACAAGCAAACAGAAAGTCTTGGGGGCTGGAGAGGTAGGACAGGCAGGTTGGGCCTTTTTCTTGTATAGTGAGCTGACCCAAGTTTTAATCCCTGGCACTCCCCAAACAGCCAGAGTGATTCCTTGAATGTAGCTAGGTGTGACCCCTGAATAAAAACCAACAAAAATGTTCCTCTTCTCTCCTTTGGAATAGCAAGTTTTGATTTGTTGCTCTTTTCTGAACCTTTTCTATTTCCTTAGCATTTGGACCAGTTCTTTCCATATAAAGGGCTTCCTTGTTCTTTCTCTTTTCTTCTAAATTCTTTTTTTTTTTTTTTTTTTTTGGTTTTTGAACCACACCTGGCGGCACTCAGGGTTACTCATGGCTCTTCACTCAATCACTCCTGGCAGGCATGGGAGACCATATGAGGTGCCAGGATTCTAACCAGCATCTGTCCTGGATCGGCTGCATGCAAGGCAAATGCCCTACTGCTGTACTATCTCTCCAGCCCCTAAAATTCTTTTTGTTAGTGCAAAGCTTTTAAACTCAGTTTCACTCCCTCTTTTTTATTTCTTCCTAGTACTGAGTGCTAATAGGATAATCATGACAGGGACCGGAGAGATAGCGATGGGAGGTAAGGCATTTGCCTTTCATGCAGGAGGTCATCGGTTCGAATCCCGGTGTCCCATATGGTACCCCATGCCTGCCAGGTAGCAATTTCTGAGCCTGGAGCCAGAATAACCCCTGAGTACTGCCGGGTGTGACCCCAAAAACCACAAAAAAAAAAAAAGAAAAAAAAAAGAGACAGGCTTGTGGGATCAGGGGATAAAATTTCCTAAATGTTTTGGTCCTGAAATGGATCCATTCATGGTGTTGACTGCTGTCTGCTCCCACTCTATGATTTCTGAGTTCACTGTCCCTCCAGGAAACAACCTACTAGCCTAAAGGGCAGCTTTTTTGGCACCCACTAGGTTCTTATTCTTCAGTTGTTCGCTTTAAGAGATTCCCAGAGGGGGGCCAGAGAAGTAACTCAGGCTGAGTCCAGATTCTGTAAGCAGAAAGCCCAGGTTCTATTCCATCCCTGCATGGTTCCAGAATTCCACCAGGAACAATCCCTGTGCACTGCTTGGGTATGACTCAAGCACAAAATAAAAGTCGTATTTAAATGTGCTAGCCCTCGAAGAAATAGCACAGTGGTAGGGGCATTTGCCTTGCAGTCAGTGGATCCAGGACCAGTCAGTATTTCGATCCCAGCATCCCCCATATGGTTCATTCCCCCCACTCCATCCTACCCGCAGCCTGCCAGGAGCAATTTCTGAGTGCAGATCAGGAGTAAATCCTGAACACACCGGTGTGACCAAAAAAAAAAAGTGTTGGCCCTGAGTTATGGACAGATAACTGTTTGTTCTTTTAGTATCAATACGATAAATATCTAGTGGTTTGATGGATCCCCCATTTTTCTTGTTCGGTCTAATCATGTTCTCTCTGTCTCTTTCTCTCTTTCTTTCTCTCACACACCACAGATTCGTGTTCAGAACCAATGGAAGTACTAAGATGAGTGAATTAGGTTTGTATAATTTCCTCGTTCTTCCCAGCTTCCTTTTGAGAGTTTCAGTTGCCACGGGTGCTGATAAGCATGTTCCCTGTTCCTGTATTTCATTATTTCAGGCTGGGAAATGGACAAGGTCTTGGTTGCTCTGACCAGAACCTACCTACCTATCTGTCTCTGTCTATCTGACTGTCTATCTATCTGTTTCTCTCATCTCATTCTTGTTCCAGTTCCTGTTGGAAATCATGTGTTTTATGGCCTTAGCATTTCAATTCATGGAAGGAGGTAGTCATGATGAGCTCAGTTCTTGAGTGGCGTCCTTCTCAGTCCACTGATGCAGTTGTAACTCGAGTCACACCAGGCATAAAAGGACACACACAAGGGGACCATTTTCCTGAATTTAGAAAGTGAATTTGAGAGGGTTTTTGTTTTTTTAGTCAACCTTTGCATTGCCTGTTGAGCTGGTTGAAATTCTTCTCTTCACTTTTTCCTTGCTATAAAGTGCACAAAATAGTAGGGGCTGTGGCTTTGCAGAGAGCTGCTGATTGTGGTTAGACCCAGTTTGTGGGGCCCTGAATCTTTCTAAATTTGGAGGTGAGTCAACAAGAGGGAAGCTTCGATTTTTTTCTTTCTCAAGAGTTGCAACTTCCCTTATAAAAAGTCATTTGGTCCATCTTCAGACCAATTCAGAGTCCTGAAACTGTGCCTCAGAGTTTACAGCTTGTCATGTACTAATAATACCCACCAGCAGCCTCTGAAAAAACTCTGAAAAAGCGGGAGAAGAAAATTAAGTCTTGGAGTCTTCACTTGAAGAGAGACTTGTTGGAACTGAAATAATCCAGCACTTTTTCAGTCTGTGCCAGATTTTGGGATTTTGGGGGTGTGGTAGGGTGAGGCCACACCTAGCTATGCTCAGCCCAGGCTTCACTCCTGCCAGGGCTTGGGTACCAATTTCGGTACCAGGGATTGAACCCAAGTAAGGTACATGCAAGGCAAGTGCCTTAACCCCTGAACTATCTCTTCACCCTAGAGATTTTTGTTTGTTTGTTTGTTTGTTTTGCTTTTGGTCACTCTCAACGGCGCTCAGGGGTTACTCCTGGCTCTGTGCTCAGAAATCACTCCTGGCAGGTATGGAGTACCATATGGGATGTCAGGATTTGAACCACAATCCTTCCTGGTCGGCTGCGTGCAAGGCAGACACCCTACCACTGTGCTATTTCTCCAGCCCCTAGAGATCATTTTTTTATAAGTTCTTTTAAATAAAGACTAAAAAACTGAAGCCACTTTCAGTTGAAGGACCTTTTTGTGACTAAATCAGGGATGTTGATCCTTTGCAGTTCTGCATATTCACAGGGCTTGGATCACCCTCAAAGTAGTTTTTTTCCTTCAGCAACCCACATCCTGACTTTTCCAAGAGTCTGCTTGTCTGGCACAGACAGACTTAACAGATACCCAGTTAAAGATATGGGTTAAGCACTCTGGTTTGGGTTGAGTTTGGGGGCCACACCTGGCAATACTCAGCAATAGTACAACAGGGAGAGCATTTGTCTTATATGTGGCCAACTCAGGCTCAATCCTCAAAATCCTGTCAGGTTCCCCACATACTGCCAGGAATAATTCCCTGATTCCAAGGCTAGGAGTAAACCCCTGAGCATCACCAACTGTAGCCCCCAATACCCCCTCTTTAAATAAAAGAATAAAAAAAGAAATGAAAGAGGGAACAGAAAGTGATGGGATTGTTTGACTGCAAGTGAAAAGCCTGGTTTACTAGTATAGAAACTTAATTGTTAAAGGTGGGGGAGAAAAGTGACACCCATTGGATAATATGTATAAAATACCTATTTTATATGCATTAAAATACATATTTAGGGGCTGGCGAAGTGGTGCTAGAGGTAAGGTGTCTGCCTTGCAAGCGCTAGCCAAGGAAAGATCGAGACTTGCGGTTTGATCCCCTGGCATCCCATATGGTCCCCCCCAAGACGGGCAGTTTTCTGAGCGCTTATGCCAGAAGTAACCCCTGAGCATCAAATGGGTGTGGCCCAAAAAAAACAAGACAAAACAATACATATTTAGTGCATATTTTATGGTTTTATAACTTTCCAGATAGTTTTCAAGTTAATTTATTACTTCTCCAAATTAGGCTTTAGTTTCTCAGTTTCTGTTTGAGCCTAGGGAAGAAAAATCTTTTCCTTCCAAATATTCTTTTTTTGTTTGTTTGTTTTTCTTGGGTCACACCCAGCAGTGCTCAGGGGATTTCTCCTGGCTCTGCGATCAGAAATCGCCCATGGCAGGCACGGGGGACCATATGGGATGCTGGGCTTCGAACCCACCAACTTTCTGCATGAAAGGCAAATGCCTTACCTCCATGCTATCTCTCCAGCTCCCCCAAATTTTTTTTTTTTTTTTTTGGGGTTTTTTTTTTTTTTTTTTTTTTTTTTGGGTTTTTGGGTCACACCCTGTGACGCTCAGGGGTTTACTCCTGGCTATGCGCTCAGAAGTTGCTCCTGGCTTCTTGGGGGGACCATATGGGGATGCCGGGGGATCGAACCGCGGTCCGTCCTAGGCTAGCGCAGGCAAGGCAGGCACCTTACCTCCAGCGCCACCTCGCCCGGCCCCCCAAATATTTCTTAAAATGTTTTAGCCTCGGGGGCCGGAGAGATAGCATGGAGGTAAGGCGTTTGCCTTTCATGCAGGAGGTCATCAGTTCGAATCCCGGCGTCCCATATGTCCCCCCGTGCCTGCCAGGAACAATTTCTGAGCCTGAGCCAGGAATAATCCCTGAGCACTGCCGGGTGTGACCCAAAAAACCACAAAAAAAAAAAAAAATGTTTAGCCTTTACTGTTCTCTCTCTCATCTCTCCTCTCTCTCTCTCTCTTCTCTCTCTCTCTCTCTCTCTCTCTCTCTCTCCTCTCTCTCTCTCTCTCTCTCTCTTTTGTTAACATCCTTTCCATGTACAGCCAGTTTGAAATAAAGGAAGCTGAAGAACATGAGGGAAATGAAATTAAAATGTAACATACTCCAAAAGTTGCTAATTTAGCATGAGGTTGAAAGTTTCATAAAATAGGAAATATAGCCAACATCTTAGCTTCTTGTGTTTTCGAGCCTGGGATCCTAAAAATCTGTTCATTAAGTAAACATTTATTTTAACTATCTTCTAAATGTCAGTGGCTGACCTAAATACTAGGAATTATACAGCAATGGAGAGTTTTCTCTCTAGTTTTTTAGCTAAGCGAAAAGAGTTTACATATTACAGTGTTAGAATTGTTCAAATGTGGGCCCGGAGAGATAGCACAGGGGCGTTTGCCTTGCAAGCAGCCGATCCAGGACCAAAGGTGGTTGGTTCGAATCCCGGTGTCCCATATGGTCCCCCGTGCCTGCCAGGAGCTATTTCTGAGCAGACAGCCAGGAGTAACCTCTGAGCACCGCCGGGTGTGACCCAAAAACCAAAAAAAAAAAAAAAAAAAAAAGAATTGTACAAATGTGGTATACTCATATATGGTTGCCTGAGAGAAGTAGAGGGAAGGTCATTTGAGTAGTAGACACTGTAGGATAAGAAAATACTTTTTTTGGAGGGCATTTACACCCAGCAGTGCTCAGGGGTTACGCCCTGGCAAGGTTGGAGAACCATGTGGAGTCTAGGAATGAACCTGGGTCAGCTGCATAAGAGGGCATATGCTATTGCTCTAGTCCTGAGGGAAAAAATTCCCTTTCTTTCTCTCTTTCTCTCTCTCTCTCTCTCACTCACGATCTCTTCTCTCTCTTCTTTCTTTCTTTCTTTCTTTCTTTCTCTTTTTTCGCCTTATCTTTCTTTCTTTCTCGTTCTCTCGTCTCTTTCTATCTTTCTTTCTCTTCTCTCTCTTTCTTCTTTCTTTCTCTCTTTCTTCTTTCTTTTCTTTCTTTCTTTCTTTCTTTCTTCTTTCTTTCTTTCTTTCTTTCTTTTTCTTTCTTTTCTTTCTTTCTTTCTTTCTCTTTCTTTCTTTTCTTTTCTTTCTTTCTTTTTCTCTCTCTCGGGGGCCACAGCCAGCAGTGCTCAGGGTTACTCCTGGTTTTATGCTCAGAAATCGCTCCTAACAGGCTTGGGGACCATATGGGATGCTGGGGATCAAACCCACGTCTGTCCTGGATTGACAGCATGCCAGCCCAGAAAAACATTCTTGACTTTGAGTCTGGGCAGGAACAAAAATGAAACTCCATTGACTGGAGCAGTAGCAAAGCAGTTAGGGATTTTGCCTTGCATGTGGCTGACTCAGGTTCAATCCCCAGCATCCCATATGTTCCCCCAAGCCTGTCAGGAGCATCCCTGAACACCTTTGGATGTTGTCCAAAAGAAAAGAAAAACTCCAGGGGCTATAACAATAAATAGATAGAGGGGAGGACATTTGCTTGGCACTCAGTCAACCTGGGTTCCCTTCCCATCATCCCATATAGCCTCCAAGAACCACCAGGAGTTATCCATAAGTGCAGGGCCAAGAGTAAGGCGTGAGCGCTACCAAATGTGGTTCCCCCCCCCCCCAAAAAAAAGGGGGGGGGGCTAACTGTAGAAAAAGCAGCAGCTTCTGTGAATAAACCAGGAAAAAAAAAACTCTTTTACAAAGTTAAGGGAACAGTACTAAGAAACGAAGTGATGTTTTTTGGACCAGAGAAATAGCACAGAGGGGAAGGTGACTGTCCTTGCTCTCAGCAGACCCAGATTTGATCCCTGACACCCCATAGGGTCTTCTGAGTCCCATTAGGAGTGATCCCTGAATTCAGAGCCTGGAGTAAGCCCTGAGCATTACCAGATGTGACCCAGAATCCCCCAAAAGAAAAGGGCCATTTGACTTTTTAAGAGTGGGAAAATGTCAGTTCCCTGAGGATTCAGGATTGAAACAGCACCTAAAAATCCTGCTTTCCGGGCCTGGAGAGATAGCACAGCAGCGTTTGCCTTGCAAGCAGCCAATCTAGGACCAAAGGTGGCTGGTTCGAATCCCAATGTCCCATATGGTCCCCCGTGCCTGCCAGGAGCTATTTCTGAGCAGACAGCCAGGAGTAAACCCTGAGCACAGTCGGGTGTGACCCAAAAACAAAAACAAAAAACAAAACAAAACAAAAAAATCCTGCTTTCCACTTTGGAGAGTGACATGGTATTAGGCAGGAACTTTCCTCAAGGCCTGATCTTCTCTGTAGCGGTGATTTGGGCCAATTCCCTGGACAGTCTTCCTGTTCTCCCGTCACTCTTGAGTAGTTCAGCGAGCATTGAATTGATGGGGAAGGAAAAAAATTTCTTGTAATTCATGTTAGCAACTGCCTTTTGCAGGTTCTGTCTGTACACACACATGCACACACACAAACCACACACACACACACACACACACACACACACACACACACACACACACACGAATCGACAGAGGCACTGAGCAGAATGAATCATTCCTGCGGCTTCCCCTTTACAGTGTTACTCAGCAGTGTCCTAGGCCTCTTGTGCAACCCTGGAGCTGACCTTCCTTAATGAAGAGAGAACGTGCAGAAAAGCCAGGGTGGACACACTGCATCTCGGTTGCTTTCCTGCATCATCATTTTTCAGATATCTGTTCCCAGAGTCTCTGACAGGCAGGGAAGGATGTATATGGTCCTGCTGGAATTAAGAGGCTCTCTCATGGGGCCGGAGAGATAGCATGGAGGTAAAGCATTTGCCTTGCATACAGAAGGTCGGTGGTTCGAATCCCAGTATCCCATATGGTCCCCTGAGCCTGCCAGGAGCGATTTCTGAGCGTAGAGCCAGGAGGAACCCCTGAGCTATGCCGGGTGTGACCCCCCCAAAAAAAGAGGCTCTCTTCCCTTTTTCTCGTTTTTCTTTTTATGGAGTAGGTTTAGTGGGGTTTTTGTTTTTGTGGGGGGTTGTTTGTTTAGGTTTTGGGGTCACTCCTGGGTCTGTCCAAGGTCAGCCATGTGCAAGGCAAACACCCTACTGCTGTGCTATCTCAATGGCCCTGGTAGGTTGGTTTTTGTGACACCACTGCAGTTTCCAGGAGCTGATTGTGACTGGGTGCTGGGGACCATCTGGTGCCTGGGACTGAGCATGGAGCTCCCACATATAGAGCCCATGCCCTATCCCACTCACTACCATTTCCCGGCTCCAGGAAGAAAGCAGTTGAGGACCAGTCCCACCCTGGGGCATGGTAGGTTTTCCTGGGAAGTACCTGGCATTGAGGGAGGTGGGGCAAGGAGATAAGCCCTGAAGAATTGGGGTGCTTTTAGCATTATGTTTCCTACAAACACAGATTCTCTTTATGAGAACAAATAGGGCTTGGAATGAAGGAACAGATAAATATTGTTTTGTTTTGGGGCCACACCCAGTAATGTTCAGGGGTTACTCTTTTTGGGGGGGAGGTCATAGTTGGCAGCGCTCAAGGGTTACTGCTGGCTATGTGCTCAGAAAACACTCCTGGCATGGGGGACCATACGGATCGAACTGAGGTCCATCCTGGATCAGCTGCATGAAAGGCAAATGCCCTACCATTGCTTTATCACTCCTGGCAGGCATCAAGGGCCTTTTGGGATGCTAGAAATCGAACCTGGATTAGCCACATGCAAGGCAAATTGCTCTGATCCCACAGCCAAATCTTTCAGATTCAAGTTTGTACCTTGAAACATTGGAAAGGCAGTAGCTAACAGTTAAAATTTTTTTCTGGGTCTGGAGCAATACTAGAGTGGTAAGGCATTTGCCTTGCACGCGACCAACACAGGACAGTCCCTGGTTCGAATCCCAGCATCCCATATGGTCCCCTGAGCCTGCCAGGAGCGACTTATGAGTGCATAGCCAGGAGTAACTCCTGAGCGCCTCTGGGTGTGACCCAAAACCCCTCCAAAAAAAAATAATAATAATTTTTTTTTTCTCCCAATCCAATCGATTTTGTGTTTCTGGAATAATCTAGAATATTGTTGCCCAGGAGAAGGGATGCTAGAACAGTAGTGAGAGTAGTACTAGAATCAAGTATAATTGGGAGCCACTTTCTGTTTGCTTTAAAGAAGGTAGTTTCAGGGCCCAGAGAGATAGCACAGCAGCGTTTGCCTTGCAAGCAGCCGATCCAGGAACTAAGGTGGTTGGTTCGAATCCCAGTGTCCCATATGGTCCCCCATGCCTGCCAGGAGCTGTTTCTGAGCAGATAGCCAGGAGTAAACCCTGAGCACAGTCGGGTGTGGCCCAAAAATTAAAAAAAAAAAATAAAGTAGTTTCAGGAGGATGCTGAGTGATTTTGTGTGTGTGTGTGTGTGTGTGTGTGTGTGTGTGTGTGTGTGTGTGTGTGTGTGGTTTTTGGCCACACCCAGTGACACTCAGGTTACTCCTGGCTATGCGCTCAGAAATTGATCCTGCCTTGGGGGACCACATGGAACGCTGGGAATCAAACTGAGGTCTAACCTGGATCTGTTACCTGCAAGGCAAACGTCCTACCACTGTGCTATTGTTCTGGCCTGGGTGATATTTTTATTTCCTCTTAAAATAAGCCAAAAAAAATTGCCAAAGTTTGGTAGTCACTGGCCTTGAAGAAAGCAGTTTGTTCATGTTCTTGCTCTGATACTAGATGTTCTTTATTCTTTGGTATATCTGTGTGTTTTGGGCCCCTACCTAAAGATGCTCAGGAGTTACTCCTGCCTCTGTACTCAGATTCCTGAGATTTCCTGGTGGGTTCAGAGGACCACGTGGGATGCCAGGGAGCAAATCTGGGACAGCTGTGTGAAAAGCAAGTGCCTTCCCTACTGTGTTATTACTCTGGCTCCAGATGTTCTGGATTTTTATGTGTTTGATTTTGAAGATGAGTGTAACATATGTGCTTTGTTTTTCTAGAAGTTGCCAATGTGCAGCAGCGGGCCAGTTCTTCGGAAGGTACTTTTTTCTGAAACTGCATAAAAATGTGTATTCTAAGACTTTTTGTCTTTGGAAGTGTTTGTGGGAACCACTGGAGATCCACTGTTGAGAGCAGAACCCTTTGCTTCATGAACCAAGTGGCCTTATTCAGACCATTGAGTGGGCAGGTGTGGGAGGGCCGAGGGACACTGTAGGGTCGTTTCTCTGCCACTGGCTAAATTGGTGGTGCAAAGTTACAGCAAACTTACAGTACCTCACACTGCCCATCTGTGATACCGACATTCATATAGTCCCTTTGCAGATACAGGCTGAGAAGTCTGGTAAATTATTGACACATGGTCAAGTGGTTTTGTTTCCCCAAAACATACATGCATAATTTTCTTTCGTTTTTTGGGTCATACCCGGTGATGCTCGGGGGTTACTCCTGACTTGGGGGATCATATGGGATGGGGGATGCTCAGAAATCACTCCTGACTTGGGGGATCATATGGGATGTCGAGGGATCGAACTGCAGTCTATCCTAGGCTAGTGCAGGCAAGGCAGATGCCTTATGGCTTGTGCCACTGCTTCAGCCCCCATAACTAGTTTTTTATTTCAGATGTGCTGGGGCACCAAATTAAAATAGTTCTTGGGGGCTGCTTCATCTTGGTGCTAAAGGGCAGTGTCTATGCAGTCTAGAATGGAACTCGAATATGAATTCTGTACCCAGCCCTTTCTGTTTCTTGGGCACCAGTATTTATGTTTTAGAAACCGATGTTACCTCAATTAAAAAAAAAAAAAGTTTCTTTTTTTTTTGTGGGTTGTTTTTTTTTTTTTTTTGGTTTTGGGGTCACACCTGACAGCGCTCCTGGCTCTACTCTCAGAAATCACTCCTGGCAGGCTCGGGGGACCATATGGGATGCCGGGATTTGAACCATCAACCTTCTATATGCATATATAAGGCAAACACCTTAACTTCCATGCTATCTCTCCAGCCCCAAGTTTTTTGTTGTTGTTGTTGTTGTTGTTTTTACACGTTTTATTTGGGGGGAGGGTGGTCACAACTGGCCATGCTTGGGGGTACTCCTGACTGCATTCAGCAATTAGTCCTGGCAGTGCTCCGGGGCCATATGGAATGTTGGAATCAAACCTGGGTCAGCTGTGTACAAGACAAATGCCTTCCCTGCTGTGCTATCACTTGCCCCACAAAAGGTTTCCTATTCATGCTGAATGGGCTTGTTTGAGTTTTTGAGTGAAATCAATGTGTCTGGAACACAGAAATGCAGCCCATCTCCATTTCTTGTTTGCTGTTACAGTTGACACCACGGAGGATGATGACCAAGGAAGCTCTAAGAGTGATGAATCATCAGCCCAGCTCTGGTTGGGGGAGTCCATGCAGTCTGAAGGTAACGGTGGGTGTAGACGCCCCGGATGCTGGTAGATGGGGGAGAGTCTGGGAGTTTGTATTCTAAAGAATGACTTCAAGGGACCAGAGAGACAGTTTAAAGGCACATGCATTGCATGCTGCTGGCCCCAATTCAAGGAATCAGCCCTGAGCACTGCTGGGTGTGGCCCCCAAACAAAAGTACCTGGCACATAGCACAATTAAACACTCATTTAGTTGTATTCCTAGATTTTTGTTGTTGTTGTTTTTAGGTCACACCCGGCAGCACTTAGGGGTTACCCTTGGCTCCACGCTCAGAAATTGCTCCTGGCAGGCTAGGGGGACCATATGGAATGCCGGGATTCAAACCAATGACCTTCTGGTTTTGTTTTGTTTTTGTTTTTTTTTAACCAATGACATTCTGCATGAAAGACAAATGCCTTACCTCTATACTATCTCTCCAGCCCCTATTCCTAGATTTTCTATGCATACTTTAAAACTAAAAAATGCAAATCTAAATGTTCCATTTATATAATCAGTAGTTTTATGCCATTGCTCTTTGGCACTATAGAGCCCCAAGTTCTTTGATTTTCTTTTTTAATAAATTCTTGTGGCCTATTTGTAATATGCATGACCAGGTACAGAAGTAACCTGAGCTGGGCTAAGGACTAATCAGTGAACTTTGTAAACATGTCACCTAGATTAGAATAAAACAGTGTTTTTGAACACTGATAGGTGTCCAATACTTTGTTCCAAAAAGAACAGTCTGAACATTTTTAGATTGGCTTAGTTAAAATGTTTCTTTTTTTCTTTTATTAAAAAAATAAAGGGTCGGAGAGATAGCATGAATATAGGGCGTTTGCCTTGCATGCAGAAGGTCATTGGTTCAAATCCCAGCATCCCATATTATCTCCTGAGCCTGGCAGGAGCGATTTTTGAGCATAGAGCCAGAAGTAACCCCTGAACACTGCTAGGTGTGACCCAAAAATAATAAAGTTTAGGGGGCTGGAGAGATAGCACAGCAGTAAGACATTTGCCTTGCATGTGGCCAACCTGGAAGGACCCGGTTCGATTCCTGGCATCCCATTTGGTTCCCCAGCCAACCAAGGGCAATTTCTGAGCACAGAGCCAGGAGTAACCCCTGAGTGCCGCTGGGTATGGCCCAAAAATCAATTAATCAATCAATCAATAAATAAAGTTTAGGGGCCAAAATAATATAGCCTAGCAGTAGGGCATTTGCCTTGCACACATACAACACAGGATGAACCCCGGTTTGATTCCCAGCATTTCATATGGTCCCCTGAGCCTGCTAGGAATGAATTCTGAGCGCCGCCAGGTGTGACCCAAAAACAAAATAAATAAAGTTTAAGAGGAATAGATTAAAATACTTAATATATTGACTTCTTTTTTGGTTTTGGTTTTTGGGCTTCACCCAGCAGCGCTCAGGGGTTACTACTGACTCTGCACTCAGGATTCACTCCTGGTAGGCTCCGGGGACCATATGGGATGCCAGGATTCGAACTACTATCCTTTTGCATGCAAGGCAAATGCCCTACCTCCATGCTATCTCTCCGGCCATGCTTTTCTTTTTATTAAATCACCATCAGAGGCAGAGTTAAAAAATTGTTGGTGTGGGGCCGGAGCCTGCCAGGAGTGATTTTTGAGCATAGAGCCAGGAGGAACCCCTGAGTGCTGTCGGGTGTGACCCAAAAAACAAACAAATTTGTTGGTGAGGCTGGAGTGATAGCACAGCTGTAGGGTATTTGCCTTGCACGTGACCGATCTGGGACAGACTCGGGTTCGTTTCCTGGATCCCATATGGTCCCCTGAGTCTGCCAGGAGTGATTTCTGAGCGCAGAGCCAGGAGTATCCCCGGAGTCCTTTTGGGTGTGGCCCAAAAACAACCCAAAAAAGATCATTGGTGATGTTGAGTTTCAGTAATACAATGTTCCAACAGCCATCCCTTTACCACTGCTCCTTTCCTGCCCCCAACGTCCCCAATAAATGTGCTTCACAGTGTACCATATTTTTAATTTTTAGATCAGCCTGTCAGATCAAGTCAATATTCAGACCAACAGTCATTGCAATGTAAGTAAATCTATGTTTAAAAGCTTTTAAGTCATGTCAAAGACTTTTCAAAACACTTCTTCCTAAAAGTTTATCTCTGAGTATGGTCAAATGCAGTTCTTCTGTTTTGTTTTTGGGTCACACTTGGCCATGCTAAGGAGTTATTCCTTGCTCTGCACTCAGGAATCACTCCTGGAGGTGCTCACAGGACCATATAGGGTGCCAGGGATTGAACCTGGTTTAGCTGCATGCTCCTTAACTGCTATGCTATCACTCTGGCCCCATTGCAATTCTTATGTTCCAGGAGCCTCTAGTACAGGGGTCTCAAACTCGAGACCCGTGGGCCGTAATGTTTCAGGAGCCTCTATTGCAGGGGTCTCACACTCGCGACCCGCAGGCCGTTTGCGGCCCTCCGGAGACCATTTTGTGGCCCGCAGCCGGCCTTGAAATATCGCAGTATTTGCGATTATTTACTTACTGAATAATCTCAATAAAAATCGCATTAGTGGGGCCGGAGAGATAGCATGGAGGTAAGGCGTTTGCCTTTCATGCAGGAGGTCATCGGTTCGAATCCTGGCGCCCCATATGGTCCCCCGTGCCTGCCAGGAGCAATTTCTGAGCCTGGAGCCAGGAATAACCCCTGAGCACTGCCAGGTGTGACCCAAAAACCACAAAAAAAAAATCGCATTAGTGGGCCAGTGCGGTAGGTGGCGCTAGAGGTAAGGTGTCTGCCTTGCAAGCGCTAGCCTAGGACAGACTGCGGTTCTATCCCCGGCGTCCCATATAGTCCCCCAAGCCAGGAGCGACTTCTGAGTGCATAGCCAGAAGTAACCCCTGAGCATCACCGGGTGTGACCCAAGAACCAAAAAAAAAAAAATTCGCATTAAACATTCGCATACCCCGAGCAGTTCTGTTCAGAGTATGCAAATGTTTAATGTGATTTTTTGCGATTTTTTATTGCGAATATTCGGTAAGCGAATAATCACGAATACTTTGCGCCTAGCACAGATGTCATTTCCGCTGCTCCTGCCCACTGTCCCTTGCATTATAGGAGGCCTAAGGAAGAGAAGGGAGAGAAGTTCGTTACAGAATTAGATTTTGTCTTACCTTCATCATGACTTCATCAAACCCTGCAGTGAAGAGAAAGATTGATGATGAGCACAGACAATTTCAGGAAAAGTGGAAGACGCAGTATTTCTTTGTTGAGCACAGGGGCATCCCCACATGTCTTATTTGCTCAGAGAAAAGTTGCAATGCATAAGGAATACAATTTGAAATGCCATTATTCAACTAAACATGCTGAAGAATATGCAAAATATCAAGAAAATGAGAGAGCCAAGCGGGTTGCCAGTCTTAAAGCATGTCTAATGAGGCAACAAGATTTCCTCAAGAAAGCAACCAAAGAGAATGTTGCGGGGCTGGAGAGATAGCATGGAGGTAAGGCATTTGCCTTTCATGCAGGAGGTCATCAGTTCGAATCCTGGTGCCCCATATGGTCCCCCGGGCCTGCCAGGAGCAATTTCTGAGCCTGGAGCCAGGAATAACCCCTGAGCACTGCCGGGTGTGACCCAAAAACCACAAAAAAGAAAAAAAAAAGAAAAAGAAAAAAAGAGAATGTTGCATCAGTCGAAGCTAGTTACATGTTTAGTGAGATGATTGCTAAGGCAGGGAAACCATTCACAGAAGGAGAGTTTGTTAAACAATGCTTGTTAAAAAAAAAAATGCTTGTTAAAGGCTGCAAGTATTATCTGTCCGGAAAAGAAAGGTCAGTTTAGCAAAATCAGCCTTTCTGCCAACACTGTGGCAGAGTGCATTTCTTTTTTTTTTTTTTTTTTTTTTTTCTTTTTTGGTTTTTGGCCCACACCCGGTAATGCTCAGGGGTTACTCCTGGCTATGCGCTCAGAAGTCGCTCCTGGCTTGGGGGACCAGATGGGACGCCGGGGGATCGAACCGTGGCCCGTCCTAGGCTAGCGCTGGCAAGGCAGACACCTTATCTCTAGCGCCACCACGCTGGCCCCAGAGTGCATTTCTGACATGTCAAGTGGCATTTATCATCAACTGTGTGAGAAAGCCAAATCTTTTTTGATGCATACTCAGTTGTTCTTGACGAGGGCACAGATATAACAGACATTGCGCAGCTCACAATTTATGTCCATGGTGTTGATTGCAATTTTGAATTGACAGAGGAGCTGCTCACAATAATTCCAATGCATGGCCAGACCACCGCTAATGAGATATTTCGGCATCTGTGTGATGGCATTGAGAATGCAGGTTTGCCATGGAAGAGGTTTGTTGGAATAATAACCGATGGAGCGTCATCGATGACGGAGGAAAAATGGACTGGTGGCACTTGTTCAAAAAAAAAACTTAAAGAGGAGGGTGTAGAGAAGGCCTTTGCTCTTCACTGCATTATCCATCAGCAGGCCTTTTGCAGTAAATGCCTGCTGTATGACAATGTGATGTCTGTTGTTGTGTAATGCATCAACCAAATCAGATCCAGGGGCTTAAAGCACATGAGGTTTCATGCTTTTTTAGAGGAAATGGAGTCAGAATATGGAGATGTGCTCTATTTCACCGAGATACATTGGCTCAGCAGGGGAAATGTCCTGAAAAGATTTTTTGAGTTGAGAGAAGAAGTGAAAGCCTTCATAGAGAAGGATGGGAATGCTGTTTCTGAGTTGAGTGATCACAAATGGACTTAGCTTTTCTTGTTGACATCATACATAAGCTGAATGTACTAAACAAGATGTTACAAGGCCCGGGGCAGCTTATCAGTGCTGCCTATGACAACGTGAGAGCATTCTCCACAAAACTTGTGTTATGGAAATCCCAGCTCTCTCAGACAAACCTTTGCCATTTCCCAGCATGCAAGAAACTTGTGGATGCAGGCATACCATTCAGTGGTGAGAAATATGTTGATGCTATTTTTAAGCTAGAGAAGGAATTTGATCACAGATTTGCAGACGTCAAAAAGCACAGAGCCACTTTCCAAATTTTTTGGACCCCTTTTCCTTTGATGTGCAAGATGCCCCTCCTGTGCTTCAAATGGAGCTCATTGACCTCCAATGCAACTCTGATCTCAAAACCAAGTTCAGGGAGATTAGTGGAAAAGCAGACATGCATGGGCAATTTTTGAGAGAATTGCCCCCCAACTTCCCTGAGCTTTCCCGAATGTTCAAGTGTACCATGTGCCTTTTTGGGAGCACATATTTGTGTGAAAAGTTATTCTCCACACTGAACTTCAATGAGTCAAAGTACAGGTCTAGACTTAATGATGATCATCTTCAAGCCATACTGAGGGTCTCAACTGCTTCCTCTCTAAAGCCAAATGTGGTTCAGATTTGTGAGAAGAAGCGCTGTCAAGTCTCTGGCAGCAAGGAATAGGCAAAAGATGCCATGTTCAGAAGAACTCTTCATGATCTTCACTCAATGTTCTATTCATGTTCAGAAGAAATAATTAAAACTGTTAATAATTATGTTTGAGGACTTTTTTTTTTGTGAAATCCCTTATGCGCCCTGCCTCACCCCGACTTTGCCTCCTGCGGCCCTCAGGTAAATTGAGTTTGAGACCCCTGCTCTAGTATAATTCCTTGGAGATATTAAATAGAAAGAACAGCAGATTTCAAACAATTGCTTTTATTTCATCATTCCTTGACAATAGCTACAATGGACTTTGGATAGTATCCACTGTTTTCTGGACTGTCTTGTTTTGGAGCTTAGTCTTACTACTTAGCAATACAGAATTTGGAGCAAACTAACCATTTCAGATTTCCAAATTTTTTTTGGCAGCTTTCCAATTTTCAAACTTACAATCTGCCCTACTTCACTTGATGATGACACTTGCAAATACTTCATCAATTTTTGGGGTTGGGGGACACACCTAGGAGTGCTCAGGACTTGTACCTGACTCTCTGCTCAGGGATCACTCTTTTTTTTGGGGGGGAGGGGTCATACCCGGCAGCACTCGGGTTACTCCTGGCTCTACGCTCAGAAATCACTCCTGGCAGGCTCAGGGGACCATATGGGATGCCGGGATTCGAACCACCAACCTTCTGCATGCGAGGCAAATGCCTTACCTCCATGATATCTCTCTGGCCCCCAAGGATCACTCTTAACAGGGCTTAGGGGTGCTGGGGTTCTAAAACCTGGGTTGGCTACATGCCAGGCAAGAGCCTTCCCCTCTGTACTCAGGCCCCTAGTTGTTGATTTTTGAAGGTATTGATCTGAAATTTGACCTCATATCTAATTCCTACTCATCTGAGAGGTTAGAAATGCATGGTGTTTTTGTTTTTGTTTTTTTGGGGCCACACCCGCCGGTGCTCAGGGGATACTCCTGGCTGTCTGCTCAGAAATAGCTCCTGGCAGGCACGGGGGGGGGGGGGGGGGGGAACGACGACGACCATGTGGTGGGACACCGGGATTCGAACCAGCCACCTTTGGTCCTGGATCGGCTGTTTGCAAGGCAAATGCCGCTGTGCTATCTCTCTGGGCCCAGAAATGCATGGTGAGGGGCTGGAGATAAAGCATGACGGTCATTGGCTCTAATCCCAGCATCCCATATGGTCCCCCGAGCTTGCCAGGAGTGATTTCTGAGCATAGAGCCAGAAGGAACCCCTGAGCGTTGCCGGATGTGACCCAAGAAACAAAAAAACAAAAAAATTCATGTTGGGAATGTATATGTATATATGTATAATCTATGAGGGTTTTTATATTTTTGGTTTTGGGGCCATACCCGGTGGTGTTCAGGGGCTACTCCTGGCTCTGTGCTCAGAAATCACTCCTGGCAGGCTCGGGGGACCATATGGGATGCCGGGAATGGAACCCAGCTCCATCCAGGGTTGGCCATGTGCAAGGCAAATGTGCTATCTCTATGGCCCCTGTATATCTATCTATATTTGAGACAAATCTCAAATGTTTGATTTCTGGGGCTGGAGAGATAGCACAGCAGTAGGGCATTTGCCTTGCACACAACTTATTCAGACAGAGGTGGTTCCAATCCCAGCATACCATATGGTCCCCCGTGCCTGCCAGGAGCAACTTCTGAGTGCAGAGCCATGAGTAACTCCTGAGTGCTGCCGGGTGTGACACAAAAACCCAAAAAAAAAAAAAAAAGTTTGATTTCCTGGGAGGAAATTTGGCTCTAGTATTCACATAAAAAGAAAACTGTCTCATAGCCATAGTCATTGCACTTTGATTCTGTTCTCTGTTGCAGATCAAGACGTTGCAGTTCATGATAAGTTACCTGCAGTGCTGAGTGAGTGGCTGGCGGTTTGCCCTTTATCAGTCAATTCTAAGTCTGTCTTATTCTTGTTTTGATTTATTTTGTTTGGCCACACCAGGGGTGCTCAGGGGTTACTCTTCAGAAATCATTCCTGGCAGGCTCAGAAATCACTCCTGGCAGGTTCAGGGGACCATATGGGATGTCGAGATTCGAACCACCATTCATCCTGGGTTGGCCAAGTGGAAGTCAAACACCCTACTGTTGTGCTATCTCTCCAGCCTGAGTCTGTTTTATTCTTACCACATAAAGTTCCACTGTGATTTTTTTATTTGCTTGGGGCCACACCTAGCAATTCGCAGAGGTTACTCCTGGCTCTACATTCAGGATAACTCCTGGCGGTGCTCAGGGGACCTTATGGGATGCCAGGAGAGAACCTAAATCAACTGTTCACAAGGCAAAAGCTCTACCTGCCTAAAAAAGCTCTACCTACTATATAGCTTCGCCCCAGAAAGTTCTACTAGGATTCTTGCTGGAGGTGGAAGGTGAATGTATTATATTAGGTAGTACTCAAGGGCTTACTCTAGCCCTGGCCGGGAGTATCCAGGGGACCCCCTGCAGAACTTGGGATCAAACTCCGGTCAGCCAGCTGCAAGACAGTTGCCTTCCCTGCTGTTCTCTATATCTGGCTCTAATGATATTTTAATCATTTTGCCCATTTTTTGGGACCACACCAGTGGTGCTCAGTTGTTACTCCTGGCTCTGTGCTCAGAAATTACTCCTGGTAGTCTCAGGGATCATATGGGATACCAGGGACCCAACTTGGGTCATATGTGTACAAGGCACACAGACACCCTACCCACTGTGCTATCATTCCAGCCCTTCATTTTACCTTTTTTTTTTTTTTTTGGTTTTTGGGCCACACCCGGTAACGCTCAGGGGTTACTCCTGGCTATGTGCTCAGAAGTTGCTCCTGACTCGGGGGACCATATGGGACACCGGGGGATCGAACCGCAGTCTGTCCAAGGCTAGCACAGGCAAGGCAGGCACCTTACCTTTAGCGCCACCACCCGGCCCCTCATTTTACCTTTTAAACTCTAATCTTTTCATCTCTGACACTTTGAAAATTATTTGTGATAATTACCCATGATGTAGAAGTATGTTCCAGACTGGGGCCAGAGCAATAGCATAGAGGGTAGGGTGCTTGCCTGTACATAGGTGTTCTGGGTTCGATCCCTGGTATCCTGTATGGATCCTCAAATTCTGCTAGGAATGATTACTGAGTACGGAGCCAGGAGTCAGCCTTGAGCAACTCTGGGTGTGACAAAACAACAAACTGTCCAACATATTTTTTCTTTTGACTTTAGGCCATAGCCATATGAGCACAGTTTGATTTTAGTGTTACTTAAGTAAAATGTGTTCACCATACTCCAGTAAATTACTTCAAGGTTAAAAAGTCGGACAGTTTGTTCTTTTTTCCCCCGGCATTTTGTCTTTCTGGTAAATTTACCTTCTGACTTTGAAGTATAGTTTCAAAGTACATGAAATGATCCATCTCTGTATTTATTTCAGGTTCAGGATATCCAAAAATATCTCAGGAATGGGACGAACAAAGTGGAGGAATCAGGTCGAGGAGGCCAAGTAAGTGATTAATCTGTAACAAATCATTTCTTTGGGTGTACTTTCTTGTTTTCTTGATCAGTAAACATACAAAAATACTTCTATCTTTAGGTAAGCATTGACATGGTTTTTTCACAGTAGGTCCCAGAGATCCTTTAAAGAATATAAAATTCGGGGCTGGGAAGGTGGCGCTAGAGATAAGGTGTCTGCCTTGCAAGCGCTAGCCAAGGAACGGACCGTGGTTCGATCCCCTAGCGTCCCATATGGTCCCCCCAAGCCAGGGGCAATTTCTGAGCACATAGCCAGGAGTAACCCCTGAGCGTCAAACGGGTGTGGCCCAAAAACAAAACAAACAAACAAAAAAAAAAGAATATAAAATTCTGCATCAGGGGCTGGAGCAATAGCACAGCAGGGAGGGTGTTTGCCTTGCATGCTCGGCCAATCCAAGTTTGATCCCCAGCATCCCATATGGTCCCCCAAGCACTGCCAGGAGTGAGTTCTAAATGCTGAGCCAGGAGTAACCCCTGAGCGCTGCCAGGTATCTCCCTCCCCCCCAGAAAAAAAACAATAAAAATCTGTATCACAATTCTTTTTTTTGGGGGGGAGGTGGTTGAGTCACACCCGGCAGTACTCAGGAGTTACTCCTAGCTCTGCACTCAGAAATCGCTCCTGGCAGGCACAGGGGACCATATGGGGATGGTAGAATTCAAGCCACTATCTGTCCTGGATTCTCTTCGTGCAAGGCATGTCCTACCGCTGTGCTATCTCTCCGGCCCCAACAATTCTCTTCTTTCAGAAATGAAGGACTGTTATTGGGTTGTAAGTAAAACCTCCTGGGAAACCACACTCTTGTTTCTCCATCAGTAAAGTGGCTGTGTTCATAACTGAGTAGTTCCTAATGGTTCCATTTCACACCATACATTAGCTGTCTTAACACAAAAACCATTTTTTCCTTTTTTTTTTTTTTTTTTTTTTTTTTTGGTTTTTTGTTTTTTGGGCCACACCTGGTGGTGCTCATGGATCACTCTTTCTTTTTTGGGTGGGGGGGAGGCCACATCCGGCTGTGCTCAGGGGTTACTCCTGGCTGTCTGCTCAGAAATAGCTCCTGGCAGGCACAGGAAGACCTTATGGGATGCCAGGATTCAAACCAATCACCTTGAGTCCTGGATAGGCTGCTTGCAAGGCAAACACCGCTGTGCTATCTCTCCAGCCCCAGGGATCACTCTTGGTGAGGTTCAGGGACCCATCTGGGCTGCAGGGAATCAAACATGAGTTGTCCTCTACAAAGCGAGCGCCTCATCTGCTGAGGAATCTCTCCAGTCCCCTCATTTTGAACTCTTTTGAGGGATCCATTCCACATTCTTCATGCTTGACCTTTGAGTTCTCCCCTGCTTCTGAGCATCTTTAAAAGTGACCCAGAAACCAAAAAAGAGGGTGAGGAATTGCCTTAACTTTCTGTACTATGAAAAGTTTGGTCCGGAGAGATGGCACAGCGGCGTTTGCCTTGCAAGCAGCCGATCCAGGACCTAAGGTGGTTGGTTCGAATCCCGGTGTCCCATATGGTCCCCCGTGCCTGCCAGGAGCTATTTCTGAACAGACAGCCAGGAGTAACCCCTGAGCACCGCCGGGTGTGCCCCCCCCCCCAAAAAAAAAAAAAAAAGTAGAAGAAGAAAAGTTTGGTGACAATTTACCATTACTCTGTGTGTTACAGCAATGTACCCTAAGAGGTTACAAGTCTGTTTATTGAATTCTTCCAATTCAGTCCAGGAGCGTGCAAATGAAAGCTCTTGATAAGATCTGTCAAGATTACTTTTGTTTGTTTGTTTGTTTTTTGTTTGGGGGCCACATCCAGTTATGCTCAGGAGTTACTCCTGGCTCTGCACTCAGGAATCACTCCTGGCAGTGCCCCGGCATCAAGTCCAACTCAGCCACATTTAAGGCGAGCGCCCTCCCTGCTGTACTGTTGGCCAGGCCCCTTTAACTAATTTTTTCTAAACTGCTGTGCTGAAAACAGTTCATGAAGAGTTATATGAAAATTTTTGAAATCTGATTTAATAATCACCCATCTCATAGTGAATTTGTCTTCTAGTAAAAATGATGGTAGGTTTTCAGTGTCATTTTTTAAATATCCAGTTAGGTTATGTAACCAGAGGAATTACTTGATTCAGTTTAAGGTTAAAAAAGAAAAGAGGGGCCCGGAGAGATAGCACAGCGGCGTTTGCCTTGCAAGAAGCCGATCCAGGACCAAAAGTGGTTTGTTCGAATCCCGGTGTCCCATATGGTCCCCAGTGCCTGCCAGGAGCTATTTCTGAGCAGACAGCCAGGAGTAACCCCTGAGCACCGCCAGGTGTGACCCAAAAACCAAAAAAAAATAAAAAGAAAAGGAAAAAAGAAAAGAAGGCCCGGAGAGATAGCACAGCGGCGTTTGCCTTGCAAGCAGCCAATTCAGGACCAAAGGTGGTTGGTTCGAATCCCGTGTCCCATATGGTCCCCCGTGCCTGCCAGGAGCTATTTCTGAGCAGACAGCCAGAAGTAACCCCTGAGCACCGCCGGGAATGGCCCAAAAACCAAAAAAGAAAAAAAAAAAAGAAAAAAATTTAGGTGAGGCTAAATCACCAGGTCCTTATCCCCATCTATAATCCATACTTTCTCCTTTTCTCCCTCTTAACAGTGCCCCCAGGAGGCAAGAGATCAACATATGGCGGTTTCTCAGATGGTATAATATGTTCCCTGTCGTCATAAATGTTTTTCTTTTTCCTCTGTGTTCCAAAAGTCTCACCAACTTTTTTTAAGTCGTTTGGGTTAGCTGTTTGGTTTTCTCCTAAAACAGTGCTGAGAGCTTGCTCAGTTCAGACCAGTGTTTTCCAAAGTGGGGTGGCACCACCCCACCAGGGGGCCACTAGAACAGTGGGGTGGGAGCAGGAGCCACTTAAACTGAACTTTTTGCTCTTTGGCTTGAAAGGGGTCAATTTGCAGAAGGTTTCCCGTGATATTTTTTTTTTTTTTTTTTTGGTTTTTGGGCCACACCCGGTAACGCTCAGGGGTTACTCCTGGCTATGTGCTCAGAAGTTGCTCCTGGCTTGGGGGACCATATGGGACACCGGGGGATCGAACCGCGGTCTGTCCAAGGCTAGCGCAAGCAAGGCAGGCGCACCTTACCTTTAGCGCCACCGCCCGGCCCCTCCCGTGATATTTTTTCCCAAAAAGGGACCAGTAGCCAGATCTCTGGGAGCTCCTGGTGCAGGCCATCCTGTCTCGTGTATAACTGAATAGAGCAGAATCACAAGCTCTTGGGTCTTCTGCTCCTCCTTGTTTCTGGCTGACCTCTGCCTAACTTTTATAGTGGCTTTTATCTTTTCTTTCTCTCCTGGAAGCTCATCCATGATGAAAATCATCACTGACTTTGTTTTTCCTCCCCCTAGATGACAGTTTACCCAAGTCCAGAAACCAATATCCACCGACCTCCAGCCACCGTAAGTTTCTCTCTTTCCTGTCTCATTCTCAGTTGAGTTTACAATCTACCACTTCACTTTTTTTTTTCCTAGTAAAATATTTTAAGCCATTTGAAGGATTAAGTTTTAAGCACTTCCCAAGGAAAGAGTCTGTTATTTATCCTGGGTGAGTGCCAAGAGAAATTACTGTTATTTTGTAGAACTTTTGGTCTCCATATAGCTTTCCTTCTAGCAATATTAATACACATGCCAAAATATTGTTTTGTTTTGGACTACACATGGTGGTGTTTAGAACTTACTCCTGGCTCTTCACTAGGATTATTCCTTGTGGAGTCCCAGGACCCTAAGGCATGCCGGGGATCGAACCCAGGTTGGCTGCGTGCAAGGCAAGCACCGTCACATCAGTGACGCTCAGAGGTTATTCCTAGCTATGCACTCAGAAATCGCTCCTGGTTTGGGAGCCCATATGTGACACAGGGGGATTGAACCTCGGTCCATCCTAGGCTAGCACAAGCAAGGCCTAACTGCTTGCGTCACTGCTCCCGCCTCATTTTTGGTCATTTTGACATTGAAGAAACATGCTCATATTTAAGCAAGAAACTTCAAATTTAGAAGGCTATCAAGCACTCTCAAAAAATAAAATAAATTGTTTTTTAGAAAAGTAAATTGCCGGGCCACTGTGGTGGCACTAGAGGTAAGGTGCCTGTCTTGCCTGCGCTAGCCTAGGAAGGACCGCGGTTCAGTCCCCCATATGATCCCCCAAGCCAGGAGTGATTTCTGAGCGCATAGCCAGGAGTAATTCCTGAGCGTTACCGGGTGTGGCCCAAAAACCAAAAAAAAAGAAAAGAAAAGAAAAGTAAATTGTCGGGGCTGGAGAGAGCATGGAGGTAGGGTGTTTACCTTGCATGAAGGAGGATGGTGGTTCAAATCCCGGCATCCCATATGGTCCCCCGAGCCTACCAGGAGAGATTTCTAAGTGTAGAGCCAGGAGTAACCCCTGAGCATTGCCAGGTATGACCCCCCTCAAAACAAACAAACAAACAAAGTATAGTGTCCACTTTTCTTAAACTTTTATTTAGAGGGCTGGAGAATTGGTTTAGTAGGGAAGACACTTACCTGACCTAGGTTCAATCCCTGGCATCCCTTAGGGTCCCCCCATAGAGCCCCACGGGACTGTGTGGTCTGTTGCCTGAGTGCAGAGCCAGGAGTGAGTAACCTCTAAGATTTACCCACAGGGTATGCTCCCCCCCCAAATTATATATATAATTAAGTAAGCTCCTACTTTTATCCAGAATTCATCAAGGTGGGGGCCACCTGTCTGTCCCTGGGTGCTAAGTGAATACCATATGCCATGATATTTCTGTCCCACACAGAGGAGGCCAAGCCGCCCAACAACACGTCATATCTGGGCATCAAATTGTTTTTCCTTCTGGTGATGGCCTGTGGGGCCTTGTACGTGTGGCAACGTCATTCTCCGGCCACAAATGACCCAGGCGTGCGTGAGTTCCAGCAGCAGATGCAGCAGCTGATGGGGAAGTACCAGGCGCAGGACGAGAAGCTGTGGAAGAGAAGCGCTTTGTTCCTAGAGCGGCACCTCAACCACTCGCAGCCGCGCCCGCAGCCCGCAGTCCTGCTGCTGGCAGCTGCCCAAGATGCTGAGGAGGTGCTGCGCTGCCTGAGCCAGCAGATTGCCGATGCCTACTCAGCCTCATGGGCCCACCACAGCGTGCCAGCCATCCGCATTGATGGCACAGGCAAGGCAGCGCAGGACAGTGACGCCGTCAAGCACGAAGTGGACCAGGAGCTGAGTACAGGCTTCGAGAGCGGCCAGAGGGCAGCCGTGGTGCACCGCTTCGAGTCCCTGCCTGCCGGGGCCACACTCATCTTCTACAAGTACTGTGACCACGAGAATGCAGCCTTCAAGGATGTGGCCCTGGTACTTACTGTTCTACTGGATGACCAGACGCTTGGTGCCAGTCCTGACCTGAAGCAGACGGAAGAGAAAGTGCGTGATTTCCTCCGAGGCAAGTTCATCGACCACCAGGGTCCCAGCGCCCACGACCGCATGGACTCAGACAAGCTGAGCGGGCTTTGGAGCCGCATCTCACACCTGGTCCTGCCCGTGCAGCCCGAACAGGCCCAAAAGCGAGGCACCTGCTTGTGACCCCAGGGAAATGGGGGAGGCTACTCCAGGCCAAGAACTTTTTAGACTCCCTACACCAAAGTAGGCCTGGGAGCTCTTCAGAAAGGAACTGGTTTCTTTTGGAAAGGAAGCTCTGATGTTAAAACATGACTGTGCAAACCACTTTCTCCCATTGCATGGTCTGTTGCTTGAAAGGGTTCTTTGTTGTGTCCTCTGAGGTTAGGAGGGACTCCCACTCACCTCCACTCTAGTCTGGGTTTGAATCATTATTGCTGTCCCTGAGGTGACCTGTGGGAGAAATTCCCACCTTCCCTTTCACTCAGTCCCAGGATTTGTTTAGCTTTAGGTTTTTGTTGGCTTTGGGAGCACACATGGCAATGCTCATGGGTTACCCCCAGTTCTGCACTCAGGATACTGCTCCTGGCAGGATTTGGGACCATATGGGGTACCTGGGATCGAATTTGGGTCAATTTTGTACAATGCAAGTGCTCTCCTGCTGTCCTATTGCTTGCTTTGGCCCCAAAGCTTTGGTTTTTGGTTTCTTTTTCAGGTTTTGGAATTTGTACGATAGCTTCCTGGATGTGGCCATGGGTTTTCCATATTCTTCTCTTTTACTTCATTTTTGTGACTTCCTTAGTCACCTGTGCTTGTAGAAATGGAAGATCATGTTAAAATGTGAATGGGAGGAGCTACAAGTTTGTGGGGGTTAGAGTTTTTTCCCATTTTGTTTTTGACAGGGAGGCTGCCAAGGCAAAGAGAGGCTGTAGAAAAGAGAATGAAAGGAATGGGAGGCCTTCTTCACTCCAAAATAGGACAGCAGCAAGGTTTGCAAATAGCCAACCTGAGTTCAAATCCCCAATACCTTGTAGGGTCTCTGTAAGCACTGTCAGTGGTTACCCAAGAGCACTAATGGGTGAGGCCTGCACACCAAAAATTAAATCAGCAAATAGCATAGATCGAGCCATTTCACAGGGGGCCAGAGAGATAGCATAGTGGTAAGGCATTAGCCTTGCACGCAGCCGACTCAGGACAGATGGTGGTTCGAATTCCCAGCATCCATATGGTCCCCCAAGCCTGCCAGAAGCCATTTCTGAGCACAGAGCCAGGAATAACCCATGAGCACCACTTCGTGTTCGTCTCCCCCCCCCCCCCCAAAAAAAAAAAAAAAGCCATTTCACAAACTCTCTTCTATGGGAATTCACTTTTCATCTGGCCTTGACTTTCCTGTGGTTGTTTTGGGGTCATACCCAGTGATACTCAGAGCTAACTCCTGGCTCAGCACTCAGGAATCAGTCCTGGCAGAGCTCAGGAGACCTTTTGGGATGCCAGGGATCAAACCCAGGTTAGGATGCATGTAAGGCCAGCGCCCTCTGCTGCCCTCTTGCTCCAGCCCCCTTCCTTTGTTCTTGAAGAAACAGATGCGTGACCCGGAAGGGAAACTTGCTTCTGAAGCTTGTCCACAACAGTGGAATCACCCTTGCCCCTTTGACTTTGAAGATAAGCTCATTTTCAAGCAGTTTATGACAGAAATACCTGGAAGCTATTGTTTGGAGTGCAGAACTATAATTTCAGCATCAGCGATTCATTTTTTCCGTCAGCTGTTGGAAAATGTCCTAAACTCCATGCTCCCAACCTGTTGCAGCTTAATTCCACTCATCATTCTCTTGCAACTGATAATAAAGACATGCACATGGGACTTTGATTTGAGTGCTCCGTGTCACAGAGAGAATGAACTGGACTGGTTGCTGAATGTTAAATACTTCCTGCCTTGGACTGGGCTCACCCCTCTCAACTACAGGGGAGCAACATTATTTTGAAATTTTTCATCCAACTCGAAAGTTAAATACTGTCTTTGGAGGACTAGAGCCAGTCTTCGACTTCATTGTTTGCCTTATAGATGGTTTCCACAGTGGGCAGGAAAATGAGGTCAATTTCTCAACCGGTTCACCGTATTTGCAAACAGTGAACCCTGATTGTACTTTGCTCCTGATTATCAGTCTGATCATCTGATTTCTAGAGCTTTCTAAAGCAAAGAGTTTTCAGATTTATTTTATATCTATATTATAGAGAGAAATGTTTTTATTAAATGTTTCACTGACCAAAATAACTTTAAAATAATTGATGTTCTATCCTTTCAGAAAAAAAAAAAACATAATTATAGCTCTGACCCCTCTAGAATATCTTTTAAAAGCTATTTTAGTAATTTAAATAAATTTACTTTCTTGGTTTGTATTCTCTGTGTATTGTCATAAACTTAATGGTTCAGACGTCTTTTTCTTTTTCCTAATTAATCTTATAGATCTGTTTGTCCCTGAGCAATTTTAGTGACTTGTTAAGGAAAAAACAAACCCAAAGAAGTTGAGCTGTTCACAAATACGTTATAAGTGGAATTTCTGGGGCTGGAGAGTTAGTAGAATGGGGAGGGCATTTACCTCGCACATAGCTGACTTGGGTTCAATATCTGTATATCGCATGTGGTTCCATAAGCCCTGCAAGGAGTGATGCCCAAGTGCAGAGTAATAATAAGTTCTGGGCATCACTGAGTGTGCACCCGCAAAAAAAAAAAAAAAAAAAAAAAAACCACCAAACTATGGAATTGCCATAGCAATTCTGAATGAATTCCTGTTTCATCCAGGACTTTGAAATTATCACTAAAATGGAATTCCTATAGGTCTTCCCAATTTGGCAAAGGCAGTTTTTCACTTCCATTTTCCTAAAGAGCCTTTTTTGTTTTGGTTTGGTTTTTTTGTGGCCATACCTGGCAGCAATCAGGGGTCACTTCTAGCTCTGTGCTCAGAAATTACTCCTGATAGGCTCAAGGAACCATATGGGATGCCAGGGATCAAACCCGGATCAGCTGTGTGCAATGCAAATGCATTACTCACTAGGCTATCATTCTGGCCCCTTTTTATTTTTGTTCCTAATTGCATACCCCTGTACCCTATATACCACAATGTATATGCTATCTACTTATAGACGATACATATATGTATCTTGCATTGAAACAATTTTTAGCTGCCAAAAACTAAATGTTGGACTATCTTGGTACGTGCTGAAGAACATCAGGAACCGAAATTTTATTTTCTGTTCATGACTGGAGGCTTTTCCCAGGGAGATGCTCAGAAACCACATGCTAGGAAATAGGAAGCAGGTCTCGAGAAATCAGGTACATGTGGCTTTGGTAATGCTACAGGCCCAGGGAGCAGTCACAGTTCAGTATTCATCTCAGATTTTGATTTTGAGAGATTTAATTTGCCTCTTTTTAATTATACAATTATATTCATTTATAGTATATATACTATATTATATAGACACTATATATTTATATATAGTATATTTTATAGTGCCAGGGATCGAGCCTAGGACTGCCACATGCACTTTCCTGAGCTGTTGCTCCAGCCAGTCACTTTCTTAGAATGAAAGAAATGTTTCTGGGGCCGGAGAGATAGCATGGAGGTAGGGCATTTGCCTTGCATACAGAAGGATAGTGGTTCGATTCCCAACATCTCATATGGTCCCCTGAGCCTGCCAGGAGCAACCCCTGTGCATCACCAGGTGTGGCCCATAAAACAAAAAGTTTCTGGGGGCTGGAATTACAATACAGTAAGGAGGGCACTTGACTTTCATGCTGCTAACTGGGTTCAATCTCTGGCATCACATAGGGTTCCCTGAGCACCACCAGGGGTGATTTTCCTAAGTACAGAGCTAAGAGTAAACCCTGAACACCAGCACGTATAGGTTCTCCCAATATCCAAAGAATAAATCTAGTTTCCTAATTATTGTAATTTAGTTTATTCAGTGCATAAAGACGAGGGACTGAGGAGATTGCATGAGTGGTAGAGCACAGGCCTCACAAGTGGGAGTCTCTGAGTTCGATCCCCAACATAGCCTTCCCTTCCTCGCTGCCTTCCAAGTACCATCAGGGGTGCCCTGCACCCTCAGGCCCACTCCACTGAGCATCACCATGAGTACTTATAGTTAGAAACAAAAGAGCAGATTCTCCTTTAGATAGGCCTGGAGGAATAGCTCAAGGGTTCACAGATCTTGTGTGCCTTGTTAGTGTCTGATCCTAAATTCAAATCCCTGACAAACTAATCCCACAAACAAATACATCTAATTGAGTTCATTCCAGCGGTATCTTGTCTTTGGAAATAGCCCCAGAACTATTTCTATACAGCTTTTCTATTGTTAGCTGGTAATTTCTAGCATCCAAGGGATTGCTCCTCTGAAATATGCTTGTTGCCCTTGGATAGGCAGGCAGATAGACACACAGGGAGTGGATTTCCTTGTTCAGAAACCTTTGCCAGTTCCCTGCCTCTGACATCAATTGTTGAGTCAGCAGCTGCTTTCTGAGTCATTCCTGAAGTAGCCCTTTAACCCTGGGTCATTTACCCAAGATGTCTGGCATGGATGAGCTGGCTGGACTCGAGGTGAAATTCCTCTGCAATAGATTCAGCAACTCATTTCCCCTTAGATCATGTGATTTCATTTCTCTAGAAAGAGAGGACAAACACAACCACTAGTGTTTCTGACACTGCCTTTAAATCTTTCCTGAAATATGCAGAGAGGAGTATAAATCTATCAATGCATGCTGATGACCTTCTAGGGGGCAGAAAGATAGTCCAGGCTTTTATTTGCCTTGCCTATGGGTCAATGCTAGGCCCTCTACCAGGGGTCACTCAAGCTCAGAGCCAGGAGTGGCCCCTAAGCACCACAGGGTATGGCCTAAAAAAGGCAAAAAATAAATAAAAATTGAGGCTGGCGCAATAGCACAGCAGGTAGGGCGTTTGCTTTGCATGCAGCTAACTCAGGATTGATCCCATCATCATCTCATAGTACCCCAAACCTGCCAGGAGTGATTTTTTTTTTTTGCTTTTTTGGGGCCACAGCCTCAGGGTGTGTGACGCTCAGGGGTTACTCCTGACTCTGCGTTCCTGGCTTGAGGGACCATATGGGACGCCTGGAGATTGAACCGAGGTCCGTCCTGGGTCAGCCACGTGCAAGGCAAATGCCCTACTGCTACACCATCTCTCCAGCCCCACTAGGAGTGATTTCTGAGCACAGAATAAGTCATTATCTACACCAATTTAAATGCCAATGTGTAGCTGAAGTCAATGTTCAGAGACAAGTGAAATAAGAGAATGATCAGCTAACAGCAAGAGCTTACTAAGGGGGCTGGAGAGATAGCACAGCGGTAGCACGTTTGCCTTGCATGCAGAAGGACAGTGGTTCAAGTCCTGGCATCCCATATGGTCCCCTGAGCCTGCTGGGGGCGATTTCTGAGCGTAGAGCCAAGAGTAGCCCCTGAGCACTGCCGGATGTGACCCAAAAACAAAAACCAAAACCAAAAAAAAAAAAAAAAAAAAAAAAAACCTGCTTACTAAGGCTTCTGACAAGGACTTAATGACCTTATTGGAGATACAGTAAATTTTTTTTTTGGTTTTTCGGGCCACACCCATTTGATGCTCAGGGGTTACTCCTGGCTAAGTGCTCAGAAATTGCCCCTGGCTTGGGGGGAACTATATGGGATGCCGGGGGATCTAACCACAGTCCTTCCTTGGCTAGCTTACAAGGCAGACACCTTATCTCTAGCACCACCTCGCTGGCCCCAAGATACAGTAATTTTCACAAATTTGTCACTGTACTTTTTCTGGGTTTTTGTTTTTGTTGTTTTGGTTTGTTTTTGGTTTGGGGGCCACACCCATTGATGCTCAGGGGTTACTCCTAGCTATGTGCTCAGAAATTGCTCCTGGCTTGGGGGACATATGGGACGCTGGGGATCTAACTGAGGTCTGTCCTAGATCAGCTGCGTGCAAGCAAACATCCTACCACTGAGCTATTGCTCCAGCCCCTACTTTTTCTGTTGTTTGTTATTTTTTCTTTTTTCCTTGTCTTTTCCTCTTTCTATTCTTTTTTCAATAATTTTTCTCTCACTTATCTGGAAACAAATCAACTATTTCAAATACGTGGTACATGATCTCTCTTTTTTTTATTTTTTGGTTTTTGGTTCACACCCAGCAGCGCTCAGGGGTTACTTCTGGCTCCATGCTCAGAAGTCGCTATTGGCAGGCTCGAGGGACCATATGGGATGCCGGGATTAGAACCGATGACCTTTTTTGCATGAAAGGCAAACGCCTTACCTCCATGCTATCTCCAGCCTCGGTATATGATCTCTTAAAGTTAAAATTTGGTTCGCTGGGAGTGGGGGGCATACCTAGCGGCACTCAGGGGTTACTCCTGGCTCTTAGCTCAGAAATTACTTCTGGCAGGCTTGAGGGACCATATTGAATGCCAGGGATTAAACCCAGGTCGGCCAAGTGCAAGGCAAGCACTTTACCCTTTCCAGGGGTCTCAAACTCAATTTACCTGAGGGCCTCAGGAGGCAAAGTTGGGGTGATCCTTGAGTGCAAACTCAGTAGTAAGCCTTGAACATTGGGGGGTGTGACCCAAACAACTAAAACAAAACAAAACAAAAAAAAGATTCCTCTAGGGCAGGGCAACAAAATGTTGTACAGAGGGCTGTTTGTGGCCTGCGGGCTGCGAGTTTGAGACCCCTGCATACTATGTTCCCTTGTTTTTGGCTTTTGGGCCATACTTGGCAGTGCTCAGGCTTAGGTCTGTGTTGAAGCATCACTCTTAGCAAGGACCCAATGAAGAACTGGGATCAAATCCAAGTGGGCTATGTTCAAGGTAAATGCCTAAGGTTAACCATTATGCCATTAGTTCTGAAATCCACGAAGCACAATCTTTGTTTTTTTGAGAGAGGCAAGGAAAAAAAAAAGTCTGACCCCGGGGCTAAGGCAATAGCACAGTCAGGAAGGTGCTTGCTTTGCACTTGGCCAACCTGGGTTAGACCCCTAACATTCCATATTGTCCCCTGAGCATACTAGGATTAATTAATTCCTGAGTGCAGAACTAGGAGTAAGCCCTGAGAACTACAGGGTATTACCCCAAAACCAGTTTTTCCCTGGTTTTTGGTCCTTTCAGTTGAAAGAATCTGAATAGAGATGAGCAAGATGTTGCTGAGAGTTTCAAAGTTGGTTTGGAAGGAGCCGTGGGATGTGCACTCCTGGACAAATTCTCTTTTCAGACAGGATGAAGTCATTGTTCTGATAACAAAACACTTCCGGCGCCTCCCAACCCTTTTCTTCAAGTGCCTTGTTAACATTATCTTATAGCAAATATTATTATCCCCATTTTAGATGTGGTGAAACCAAGATACCAAGAGATTAACTCACTTGCTTAGCATTATCCTAAGTCCATGATGCAAATGAATATTTATTCCAGGAATGCAGCATACTTTTCTGTTCCTCTCAAATAGGCCCAGCTTCCTAGATAGCAAAAGAGGTTGATTGATGTAAATTTGTATTAAACTTCTAAAGTGATATTATCTTCTGTAAATAAGTCCTTTGGCCTAACCTCTCAAAGAGATTGCAAAAATAGAACATAAATCATTTCTATCTCCATTTTGTCCAGTGCATAGAATTTGTTGCTGAAAGGACTTCAAGATAATTTGGGAGATGTTAGGTATTTAAAAATGCCCATATGGGGGGCCGGGCGGTGGCACTAGAGGTAAGGTACCTGCCTTGCCTGTGCTAGCCTTGGACAGACCGAGGTTCGATCCCCCGGTGTCCCATATGGTCCCCCAAGCCAGGAGCAACTTCTGAGTGCATAGTCAGGAGTAACCCCTGAGCGTCACCGGGTGTGGCCCAAAAACCAAAAAAAAAAAAAAATGCCCATATGGGGGGCAGGAGAGATAGTGTGGAGGTAGGGTGTTTGCCTTGCATGCAGAAAGACTGTGGTTCGAATCCCGGCATCCCATATGGTCCCCCGAGCCTGCCAGGAGTGATTTCTGAGCATAGAGCCAGGAGTAACCCCTGAGCGCTGCCAGGTGTGACCCAGAGCCAAAAAAAAAAAAAAAATGCCTATATGGTGTCAGAGAGTACAATGGGTAGGGCATTTGCTTTGCACACAGCTAACTCAGATTCGATCTCTGGTGCCAGGGCCTACCCAGGGACTTCAAATATAAAGAAAGAAACAAGTAGACCACAGTTCGAAAAGGGGAGAAGAAAAAAGAGCATTGCTTTTCTTTTTTTGTTTTGTTTTGTTTTGTTTTTGGGCCACACCCGTTTGACGCTCAGGGGTTACTCCTGGCTATGCGCTCAGAAATCACCCCTGGCTTGGGGGGACCATATGGGACACCAGGGGATCGAACCTCCGTCCGTCCTATGCTAGCGCTTGCAAGGCAGACACCTTACCTCTAGCGCCACCTTCCCGGCCCAGAACATTGCTTTTCAGTGCTTGTCTGAAGATTCCCCATGGTGGGGGGCAGAGAAAGAGAGAGAGAGAGGGAGGGAGAGGGAGAGAGAGGGGGGGAGAGAGGGGAAGAGAGAGAGAGAGAGAGAGAGAGAGAGAGAGAGAGAGAGAGAGAGACTTGCCGGAGGGCTAGGGCTTCCTGGGGGGCCACCAAACCCCCCTCCGCCAAGAGTCTCCACCAGTGTCATCATGGGCCCACCCTCTAACAGCCAGGCTTCTGGTTTTATACCTGGTCAGTTGACTGTTGTAGGGGGCATGTCTCAGTCCATTGACAGTTACTGGGGTATCATCACCCCTTAAAGATACATTAACATTTATACAGTAACACCTCGGCATCCCATATGACCCTTCAGAAGTTTTTAAATCCTGAATGCAAAGCCAGAAATAAGCTCTGAGCACTGCTGGGTGTGGCCCCAAAGGAAACAAAACAAAACAAAAACAACAAGAATAACCACCAAAAAAAAAAAAAAAAAACCCAACACCTAAAAATGCCCATTTGTACACACCAATTTTCCTTATCACCAAACTGGGCTGGATTTTTTTGTTGTTTTTGTTGTTTTTGGGTCACACCCGGCAGCGCTCAGGGGTTACTTCTGGCTCCCCGCTCAGAAATCACTCCTGGCAGGCTTGGGGGACCATTTGAGATGCCAGGATTCCAACCAATGCCCTTCTACATGAAAGGCCAATGCCCCGGAGAGATAGCACAGCGGTGTTTGCCTTGCAAGCAGCCGATCCAGGACCAAAGGTGGTTGGTTCGAATCCCGGTGTCCCATGTGGTCCCCCGTGCCTGCCAGGAGCTATTTCTGAGCAGATAGCCAGGAGTAACCCCTGAGCGCCGCGGGGTGTGGCCCTAAAACCAAAAAAAAAAAAAAAGGGGCCGGGCGGTGGCGCTAAAGGTAAGGTGCCTGCCTTACCTGCGCTAGCCTAGGACGGACCACGGTTCGATCCCCCGGCGTCCCATGTGGTCCCCCAAGCCAGGAGCGACTTCTGAGCGCATAGCCAGGAGTAACCCCTGAGCGTCACCGGTTGTGGCCCAAAAACAAAAACAAAAACAAAAACAACAACAACAAAAAAAAAGAAAGGCCAATGCCTTACCTCCATGCTATCTCTCCAGCCCCCTAGTTTTAACATAATTAGATAGTTGGGATATAGAAGGTCTTGACCTTCACCAACAGAACTATTTCACATTCTCTCTCGTCACTCTGCCAAAGTACAGAAGTCCATATCTCTGGAGGTCAGGACAATAGCACATTGGGTAGGACTCTTGTCTTGCTTGTTGCCAACCCAGTTAATCTCAGACATCCTATATAGTTCCCTGGCTCCTGCCAGGAGTGAGTCCTATGCACAGAGTGAATATCACCAGTGGTGTCTCAAAAACCAAAAAGAATGGGGCCGGGCGGTGGCGCTAGAGGTAAGGTGCCTGCCTTGTCTGCGCTAGCTTAGGACAGACCGCGGTTCGATACCCCGGCGTCCCATATGGTCCCCCAAGCCAGGAGCGACTTCTGAGCGCATAGCCATGAGTAACCCCTGAGCATCACCGGGTGTGGCCCAAAAACAAAAAACAAAACAAAACAAAACAAAAAAAAAAACCCAAAAAGAACAAAAATATTTCTTTCTCAATCTACTTTGGGGGCCAGGAAGGGAGCTCCATAATTAGTGTACAAACGCTGTGTGCGAGGCCTTGGGTTCGATCCCCAGTAGCCAAACCAACAAATGAAAATAAGAACCAAACAACTGTGGTCGCACCACAAGTGCGTGCCTTGCTTGTAGATCGGATTGGATCCCTGGGACCCCGAAACCAACCAAACCTACAATAATAACAAATGACCCTGTACCTTTTGTACATCTGGTGGTGCTCAAGGCTTACTCCTGGCTGTAAACTCCTGGTGGTAATTGAGGAACCCTATGTAGTTCTGGGGGTTGAGCCAGGTCCACCATGTGCAAGGCTAGAGCCGTCCCTGCTCTGCTGCCCTGTGCTGAAGAGAGGACTTGACACATATTGGATTCAGAAAAAGGAGGTTCCAGGGTTCCACCAAAAACTCCCTCACCCTCCACCAACTTTGTGAATTTAAACAAGTTCTTTCCTCACAATCTATTTCAGCTTCCTCTGTAGCAGGAATAGAGTTATCTCACCATGGCTTGTGATGAGATACAAAGCAAGCAAAGTGTGTGAATAACACAGGTGATGTAAGAGCTATTTAGAAAAGAAAAATATGGGGCTGGACAATAGCATATCAGTAAGGCATTTGCCTTGCATATGGCCAACCCCAGATGACCCCAGTTAGAATCCCGGCATCCTATATGGTCCTCCGAGCCTGCCAGGAGCAATTTCTGAGCATAGAGCCAGGAGTAACCCCTGAGTGTCACCGGGTGTGGCTCAAAAAACATTTAAAAAAAAGAGAGAAAGATATGGGGTGGTAGTAATAGCACAGCAGGTAAGGTTGACCTGGGTCCATCCCATAAGGTACCCTGAGCCCCTGAGGAGTGATTTCTGAGCACAAAGCCAGGAGCAACCCCTTAGCACCTGAGCACCACGAGGTGTGGCTCAAAAACAAACAAAAATTGAAAGAAAAATGTTCCTGTGAAGATGACCATGGAAAACAAAATCTAATTATAATCAGCAAATGTTTGCATCATTGTCCCCCTAATTCTATAAAGACATTTCTGAATTCTCCGGTTGGCTTCAGCTTCACCACCGATCTGAATTCTCTGCCTGTTTGTTTTTCTGCCTGACAGTCCCGGCTGTTTTGATCCCTCATAAAAAAATATTGTTGGGCCTTCTCTGAACAGCGTTGGATTTGTAACCGAATGCTCCTCCAGACTCAAGCCTTGTTCAACAGGTGGGTGGCATCACCTCCCAGGATTCCAAAGCCTTTTTATTGGCTGATTAGCCTCATTAAAACCTGTGGCTCTTCTCCCAGACTAGGGACCCAGCTGCCTTTTTTTCTATTCTGAGAAGCACCACAGAAAATCGCCTGTCAAGAGTTTAAAACTTTCCACCACATGCAAACAGAGAAGTTCACTCCCTTATCAAATAACAGCTTGGTTTGATGACATCTCATCTTGTTCTGACTTATAAACTCTTATGCATATCGTTTTTTAATTGCTACTATCTGTGAGTATTCTGTGGGGAGGGGCAGGTGCCTTTGTAGAGTTAATTGTAGAATAATTAATGTGTGTTTGAAAGCTGTTTCAAAAGGGATGCCAATAAGGAAACCACTAAAGCAAGAAACTCTCAGCATTAAAAGGAACTTTTTTTTTTTTTTTTGGTTTTTGGGTCACACCCGGCAACACTCAGGGTTTACTCCGGCTCTATGCTCAGAAATGGCTCCTGAGGCCGGAGAGATAGCAAGGAGGTAGGGCGTTTGCCTTGCATGCTGAAGGATGGTGGTTCGAATCCCAGCATCCGATATTGTTCCCCGAGCCTGTCAGGAGCAATTTTTGAGCATAGAGCCAGGAGTAACCCCTGAACGCTGCTGGGTGTGACCCAAAAACCAAAAAAAAAAAAAAAAAAGCTCCAGGCAGGCTCGGGGGAACCATATGGATGCTGGGATTCGAACTGCTGTCCTTCTGCATGCAAGGCAAACGCCTTACCTTCATGCTATCTCTCCGGCCCCAAAAGGAACTAATTTTTGAAGGTTCCTGGAGATTAAATGCAGGGAAATAAAACTCGTATGTTTAATTTTCTTTTGTTTGTTTTGGGGCCACACCTGGCAGTGTTCAGGGGTTACTCCTGGCTCTCTGCTCAGGAATCACCCCTGGCAGGCTCAGGGGATCATATGGAATACCAGGGATAAAACCTAGGTCAGCCATATGCAAGGCAAATACCTCCCTACTGTACTATTGTCCTGCCCTCAAATAACACTCGTATATTTTAAATTTTTCATTTTTTTTCATTGGGGTTATATATGATGAGACCTTACATAGCAAGGTAGGTAGGTAGTCGTATCTATGCTATGTTCCTAGCCCTGGAGAAATATAAATCCTAACACTAAAAATATGTCAGAATAATTTTTCAGGTTTTACAAAAGTATTCTTGCCCAGCACAATAAAAACTTACTTCGAGGGCCTGGAGAGATAGCACAGCGGTGTTTGCCTTGCAAGCAGCCGATTCAGGACCAAAGGTGGTTGGTTCGAATCCCGGTGTCCCATATGGTCCCCCGTGCCTGCCAGGAGCTATTTCTGAGCAGACAGCCAGGAGTAACCCCTGAGCAACGCTGGGTGTGGGCCCCCCCCAAAAAACAAAACAAAACAAAAAAAACTTACTTCGGGGAAATAGAAATGATATAGTATAATATAGTGTGATATAGGGGTATGATATACCCCTCCCCCAATGCCATATGTTGATATCACCTCATGGGTCTAAGATTTGGAATAAAGGTGTTGCCTGGAGGGAAGGGGAGAAGAGAAAGGAGCAAATGGAAAGCAGCAGAGAAGAAGCTGCTTGGAAAAGGCTTAGCATAGAAACCATGTGAAGAAACACACATGGCAGTTAGGGCTGTGAAATAAGGCTGGCTTACTCCTGAAACTTTAACTGACTGCCCGTGAATTTCTATGCCATTATCCTGTGCCTTCAGACCCACAGGCAGAAGGCGCCTGCCGAGAAAGGTCTCACAACAATACTAGGACTATATATTTTATATTTATACAACAATGTAGGACTGAGATGTAAGCATTTTGGTTGAGTCATGCATGGATCTTGTTGGGGAAATCTAGCAAGGAGATAGATTGGGCCAGGGAGATAGTAAAGAGAAGGAATTGGCTTTGCATATGGCTGATCCCATCCCGACCACTGCAGGGTTCCCCAATCAGTACTAAATGTGTGTTCCCAAAAGGAACATAAGGAAACAAATCATAGCAAAAAAAAAAGTAAGACTACCATGGGGCTAGAGAGATAGTACAAAGGGGAAGGCACTTGACTTACATGAAACCAAATTGAATTTGATCCCCAGCATCCCATATAGTCTCCAGAATCAAACTAGGAGTGATCTCTGAGTGCGAAACCAGGGATAAGCACTGAGAACTTCCAGGTGTGGTCCCCAAACAAGCAAAAATAAATGAGAATAAAATCAACTGCCTTTCATTTTGGCTATACCTTGCTTTGTTTCTGCTCTCAAAAGAAACAGAGGAAAGTGTGCAAAAGGTTCCAAGAGCTCTTTAGGACTCATCAGAGGGATTAGCATTCAGAGGGGAGATGTAGATTTGAAGCAATTTTCCAGACAATTCAACCCCCCCAATTACTTGGATCTGAGTAACCACATATTTCAAAAGTAGACTGTGCTAATTCTCCTCATCTACTTCATTGCTGCAATGAATTAATCGCAATGATCATTTCATGTGCTTCTCTTTTTAAGTTCCCTGGGAATGAAATACCCACCACTGTATTAAACACATGAAGGCTTTCTATCTGATAGAAAAGAAGGGGTTAATGGTCTCACCCTTTTTTGGTGATAACTCGACAAATTATGAAGCTATATTTTCTCAACTCAATTTATCTTCATCAACTACTGCCAGCCAATAATGAAAACAGGATGGGAGGGCCAGAGAGAGTTCAAGGGTTAAGGTGGTTGCCCTTGGTTCCAGCCCACACTACATGGTTTTCCGAGAACCACTGGGAATAGCCTAGAGCCCACTCCGGAATTGGGCCCCCAAACCAAAAATAAAATAAAATAAAATAACAGGATGGGTACAAATGCACTAAGAATTTACCTGTTTGCCCAATAGTTCCACTAACTCTTCAAGTTATTTTTATCCCCCCCAAAAAATTGTTTAGCCTAACTTTATTTTGTATTTGGGTCACACCTGGCAGTGCTCAGTTACTCCTGGCTCTGGGTTCAGAAATCATTCTTGGTGGGTCTGGAGCGATAGCACTGCAGTAAGGTACTCAAACAGACCCTGGTTTGAATCCTGACATCCCACATGGTCCTCTGAGTCTGCCAGGAGGGATTTCTGAGCGCAGAGCCAGGAGTAACTCCTGAGCAAAGCTGGGTGTGACCCAAAAACCAAAACCAAAAAAAAAAAGAAGAAAGAAAGAAAGAAAGAATTCTTGGTGGGGCTGGAGCAATGGCACAGCAGCAAGGCGCTTGCACACGCTAACCTAGGATGGACCATGGTTCGATCCCCTGCATCCCATATGGTCCCTCAAACCAGGAGAGATTTTTTTTTTTTTTTTTTTTTTTTTTGCTTTTTGGGCCACACCAGTGATGCTCAGGGAGTTACTCTTGGCTATGCACTCAGAAATCGCTCCTGGCTTGGGGGACCATGTGGGACATGTCCTAAGTTAGTGTGTGCAAGGCAAACACTCTACCACTTGCACCGCTACTCCACCTCCCCAGGAGTGATTTCTGAGCACATAGCCAGGAATAAACCCCCAGCGTCACCGGGTGTGGCTTCCCTCAAAACAGACAAACAAAAACAAAAACAAAAAAGAAAGAATCGTTCTTGGCAGACACGGGAGACCATATGGGATGTCAGGGATCAAAGATTCAAGGCAAATACCCCAAACCAAAACAAAAATCTAAACAACATCCTGGCAAAAGAAATAATAGTTGCTGGGGCCGGAAAGATAGCATGGAGGTAGGGCATTTGCCTTGCATGCAGAAGGACGGTGGTTCAAATCCCAGCATCCCATATGGTCCCCCGAGCCTGCCAGGAGCGATTTCTGAGTGTAGAGCCAGGAATAATGCCTGAGTGCTGCCGGGTGTAACCCAAAGAAACCCAAACAAACAAAAGAAATAATAGTTGCTGATACCTCTCCGGCACCCTCAGAAAGGTGGGAGGCAGACTCCCCTTTCTGCATGAACTACAGCAACCCAACACCACCCCTACACCCTTGCCAGAAATGTCTCAGCTCTGATATTTAACCTTATCAAACTGTCAAGCCACCAAATTTGTTTTAAATCTATAAACCCTGGATCCCATGCACCACCAGAACTAGTCTTTGAATACTCTTGGCTATGGCCCTCAAACCTAAAGAAACTTTGTTTTCTCACCCCCAAAGAAACTTTTTAAGGTTATTTTATTTTTTGGGAAGGGAGTTTGGGGGTCACACCCAGTGGTGCTCAGGGGTTATTCCTGGTTCTGCACTGAGAAATCGCACCTGGCTGGCACGGGGAACCATATGGGAGTTTGTCTTGCATGAAGAAGGTCAGTGGTTTGAATCCTGGCATTCCATATATTCCCCTGAGCCTGCCAGGAGGGATTTCTGAGCATAGAGCCAGGAGTAACCCCTAAGCCCTGCCAGGTGTGACTCAAAAACAAACAAACAAACAAACAAACAAAAACAAACAAAAAAGAAAACCTTATCAGGGCTAGAGCACAGAAGTAGGGCATTTGCCTTGCAGGAAGCCAACTTGGAAAGGCCCTGGGTTTGATTCCTGGCATCCCATATGGTCCTTGAGCCTGCTAGGAGTGATTTCTGAGCTCAGAGCCAGGAGTAACCCCTGAGCACTGCTGGATGTGACCCAAAACTGAAAAAAAAAAAAAAAGAAAAGAAAAAAAGGAAGGAAGGAAGGAAGAAAAAGAAGGAAGAAAAGAAAGAAGAAAGAAGGAAAGGAAGAATAAAAGAAAGAAAAGGGGGCCGGCGAGGTGGTGCTAGAGGTAAGGTGCTGCCTTGCAAGTGCTAGCCAAGGAAGGACCTATCCTCCGGCGTCGCATATGGTACCCCAAGCCAGGGGCGATTTCTGAGCGTTTAGCCAGGAGTAACCCCTGAGCATCAAACGGGTGTGGCCCCCCCAAAAATAAACAAAAAAAAAAAAAAAAGAAAGAAAAAGAAAAGAAAAGAAAAGAAAAGAAAGAAAGGGCCCAGAGAGATAGCACAGCGGCGTTTGCCTTGCAAGCAGCCGATCCAGGACCAAAGGTGGTTGGTTCGAATCTGGGTGACCCACATGGTCCCCCGTGCCTGCCAGGAGCTATTTCTGAGCAGACAGCCAGGAGTAACCCCTGAGCAACGCCGGGTGTGGCCCAAAAAAAAAAAAAAAAAGAAAAGAAAAGAAAGAGTAAAAAGAAAAAATAAAGAAAGAAGGAAAAGAAACAAAGAGGAAAGAAAGAAGAAAAGAAAGAAAAAGATAAAGAAAGGAAGGAAGAAGAAAGAAAGAAAGAAAGAAAAAGAAAGAAAGAAAGAAAAGAAAGAAAGAAAGAAAGAAAGAAAGAAAGAAAGAAAGAAAGAAAGAAAGAAAGAAAGAAAGAAAGAAAGAAAGAAAGAAAGAAAACCCTTATCTAGGTGCTGGAGTGAAAAAACAAAAACAACAACAAAAAGAAAACCTTATCGAGAGGCTGTAGCATTAGGATAGAGAGTAGGAACTTTGCCTTGCACACAGCCAACCCAGGTTAAATCCCTGGCATCCCATATTTTAACCAAAGCACTACGGGAATGATTGCTGGGTGCAGAGTGCAGTGCCAAGAGTAAGCCCTGAGCACCAGCTGGTGTGACCCCAAACCAAAAAACAACAAAATAACCACAAACCTTATGTCCTACAGAAAAGGCCACTCACCTAACGAGTAATATAAATAGTGGCAGTGATATTATATGCATCCATGCAAGGGCACTTTGAATATGGTGCAGGAACAGTCTGGACCATAGGAAACTTGGAGCAGAGAAAGAGAGATAGAGGGGCCTGCTCCATCTCCTATTTTACTGCATATTTATTTCTAAGCAATGCTCCCAAATTGTGCCATTGAGCCCCATAGGTGCAAGTAAATCTTTTCACTGCACCACATGGTTGCCAGCATGTGGTATTAGAGGATCTCTCTGCTTCTGCCAAGCTTGTAGGTGTGGGCTGATTGCCCTATTATGCAGGAGACAATTATTACAAAGGAGACATGGAGGTAGATTGTCTAGACAAAGTGCTCAGGGTGACAGTGATGTGTGAATGATTGGAGAGGTAACTACCATTGTGGTGGCTAGTTACTTCAAATCATAAGGGAGAGACATCACTTGGTGGAGTATGGGGAAATCCAAGAGCCAAGTGTGAGCTGTTAGTGGTATCTTCCTCTAGTAGGTTGAACTTGGAGCTTGGACTACCAGATGGTGGTGGAAATGGTGAATCAAGATACCATGTGATTTGGGCTAGAGGGCTGATGGATCTAGTTTGTCTGAAACTAGCATAAAATAGGTGCATCCTACCCGCCTCTTCTTATTTTTATCTATAGGAAGTTCTTGATGAAGATTATTATTCATTTTTTGCCACCCCACAGGGTAGCTATCAGCTTTCATTTAGAGACAGCAAAGTGAAGGTTTCTGAAGGGTCAGAGGGCAGGTCAGTGATTGGAGCCAAGATCTGAATCAGAGTCTTGTTGATACTACAGCCCAGCCCTGTTTGTCATGTTTCAGGGAGACAAATGACTAGTGCCATATTGAGAAAGACCATGATGATTGAATTGATCTTGGCAGGCACAAACAGAGCAGGGACAAAATTGAAACTGAACTTTGGGAAGATTATTGCAGTCCTTGAGCAGTGGAGATGACACTGTCTTTGGTGAGTGATGCAAATGAATAGATGGAAACAGAGAGAAGAATCTGTGTCAATGGTGTTGAGAAACTCTGAGTTGAGTCACAGCAAAGACACTGACACAAATGGATGCCTGGCATTCTGTTTAAACAATGGAGCTTCTCAACAGTTCTTAGCATGAAACTAGAGTGATAGCACAGCAACTAAACAACAGCAGGTAAGGCACAGTCTGGTTTTGATCCCTGGCATCCCCTATGGTCCCCTGAGCACCATCAAGAACTGATTACTTTGTGCAGAGCCAGGAAGTAATCTCCTGAACTTCACTGACTCTGGCCCCCAAATAAACAAAAAAGTTCTCAGCATGACATTCTGCAATGACAGAACTACAGAACTGGCTTTGCGGAATCAAGAAGGAGAAAACTGGTCCCTTGAATTTGGAATCTGATGGAAAGAAATTTCTGTTGACCTCTGTACCTCAGAGATGGACAACAGACTATTAGAGAAGGACTCTCTGGCTTGACCCCAAGACCAATTTAATCTAAAAAACAATTGAGCCAGGGGGCCAGAGGTAGGGCATTTGCCCTGCACTTGGCTGATTCAGGATGGATAGCAGTTCGAATCCTGACATCCCATACGGTCCCCTGAGCCTGCCAGGAGCTATTTCTGAGTGCAGAGCCATGAGTAACCCCTGAGCACCACTGGGTGTGACCTCAAAACCAAAACCAAACAACCCCCCCCCAAAGAAACCTCACAATTGAGTCAAAGCCAAAAAAATTCACTGAGATTAGATGGAAAACTCCAACCTTGGTTTGTTTTTGTTTGTTTGTTTTTTGTTTTTGGGCCACACCCGGCGATGCTCAGGGGTTACTCCTGGCTGTCTGCTCAGAAATAGCTCCTGGCAGGCACGGGGGACCACATGGGACATCAGGATTTGAACCAACCACCTTTGATCCTGGATCAGCTGCTTGCATAGCAAATGCTGCTGTGTTATCTCTCCAGGCCCCCAACCTTAGTTTTTACTAGGAAGTAAAAGTTCAGGGGGCACAAAACTCATCAGGTGCTATGTACCTGGTACTGTGGAAACTATTGGGAGGGTCACAAGACTTTCCTTGAGAACTTTCCAATCCAAATGGAGACCAATTTCTCTTCTTCTTTTTCTTTTCTTTTTTTTTTTTTTTTTGGTTTTTGTTTTTTGGGCCACACCCAGGGACACTCAGAGGTTACTCCTGGCTATGTGCTTAGAAATCGCTCCTGGCTTGAGGGACTATATGGGAGGCCGGGGGATTGAACCATGGTCCATCCTGGGTTAGCTCAAGTAAGGCAAGTGTCCTACCGCTTGTGCACCATTCTTACCCTAATTCCTCTTCTTATTCTAGACAGTAGGCAGTGCAAACCAGAATACCCGAGTCAACACTGGGGTGGAAAGAGTAAGAGTTGTTGAGATTTGATGTGGCTTGGGGTACTTGAGAAGACAAAGATCAGCAGAAGCATATGTGGTGACAATCGTACACAGGCTGGACAGGCTGATAGGATGGTCACATTGCTTTTCCTGGAACAGACATTTTTTGTATTTTCCTTGTCCCTGGGAGATAGAGGGTAGGGTGAAAAAAGCATCAATCATTTTTGTGGTAAGGGCATACTGAAAAGACACAGTTTACTGAGAGTATAATACTGCGTTCATTACTTTGTTTTTATTTTCAGAGCCCATTGCCTCTTTTTCGTGACCAGAATACTTATTTTATAAGATTGTAACATATATTCAGTAAAAAGACATCTGAAAAGCTTTCCATAAAAAAGAATGAAAAATCTAACTCATTTTTGTGCAATTTTCTTTGCTTCTTCTTCAACCATCAAGAAACACACATTTTTTTCTTCTTTCTTTCCTTTTTTTGTTTCTGGGCCACACCCGGTGGCATTCAGGGGTTACTCCTGGCTCTATACTCTGAAATCCCTCCTGCCTCGGGGGACCATATGGAATGCTGCGGACGGAACCCATGCATGTCCTGAGTCAGTTGCATGCAAGGCAAACACTACTGCAGTGCTACCACTCTGGCCCCCTACACATTTCTTGTCTTTCCCAGCCCAGCCCTCTGGAGATACAGCACACGTGGTACCTCGGTACAAGGTTTGGGGGCTTCACGCACTTACTTCCCATTCGGTTGTAGGAACAGATCCTGCCAAGAGGAAATTATTGCTTCTGGCTTCTATAGATCTGAAGGACTGAGTATGTATTGAGCACAAAAAATAATGTAGTGATTGAGTGAGGCCCTGTAGGGGTATAAAGAAATCATAGTGTTTCCCAGATACTCCCAGACAGTGGGGGGGGGGGAGGGAAAGACAGAGACAGAGAGAGACAGAGAGACAGAGAGAGAAGACAGAGGGGGAGAGGAGAGAGAGGGAGAGAGGAGAAAGGAGAGAGAGATGAGAGGGAGCGAGGGAGAGGAAGGGAGGGAGAGGAAGAAAGAGAGAGGAGGAGGAGAGGACAGAAGAGAGGGAGGGGAGAGAGAGGAAAGGGAGAGGGAGAGGGAGAGAAGAGAGGAGAGAGGGTGGGGGTCTGGGTGAATAACTACAGTTCAGAAGGTGGAGAAAGTGATGAAGTGATGGGCGGGGAGGAAGGCGGCGTTACTTCCAGACAGACTCCTAAGCAGTTTTGAACAGAAGCTAGAATCCACCCTGCAGAGATGAAGGGATGCAAGAGCGAGCCCAGGAGGCGCCTATCCTAGGGACACTCGTTTAAAGGACAGTGGCCTGAATAGCTCATTCCTTTCGGGGGGAGGCAGTGCGTTGGCTTTGCAGTGTAATGTCAAGCCCTTTGATCGAGCGAGCACAGGCTGAACATCATAACGTAACCCTCTTCGACAAATAAAAAAAAAAAAACGCAAAAAAAACCCAAACAACCAAACCCCAAATCCCAGCCAGTCACGATGACAAAAGCCGCGAAGCCGCAATGACGAGGGCCAAGGCCGCAGGGTAACTAAAAAGCAGACACGGTCCAGCGGAAGGAGCTGCCGCCATCTCCCAGACTTCAAGTTCACCCCGGAGAAAGCAAGCCCGGCTCGGCTCGTCCTCTGCGCCGGCGTGGGGTGAAATGCGCAGTCCGGAGGCTCAATTAGGGAGCCCGGGTCGGCTCTGCGGATCTCCTCGGGCTCCTCCCGGAGACACTTCGCCACGCCCAACATGGCGGCCCGAGGCGCCTCCTCTCGCGGAGCGCGCCCTTCCGGCCACACTCAACATGGCCGCGCGCGCAGGCCGCGTTCCCGTCGAAGCGACTGTTGTTCTCGCGAGACTTCGCGCCAGCCCGGGACCGCTCCCGCCCTGCTCCGCGCCGCCGCCGCCGCCGCCGCCGCCGCCTCCGCCTCCTGAGCCTCAGCCTCAGCCTCACCCCAGCCCCTTGCCTGCCGCCGCCGCCGCCGCCGCTCCGCGTCCGTGTCAGTCGTTGGGCCGTAATGGCGCCCGCGCCGCCGCTGCCCTAGTGCGTCCGGGCGGGCGGTTGGCGGAGCGAGGGCCCGCGGAGCTGCGCCAGCGGACACTGCGGACGGCCGGGAGGCCGCGCCGCCGCCTGTCTCCGGAGGGCAGCGTCTGGAGAGCCGGGGAGGCGAGGCCGGGCGGGCAGCCCTGGGGCCGGCCGGGGCGGCCTGGGCGCTGCTCCCTCCGCCGGGCCCCGCGGGATGCACCGTGGGGGCCGCGGGCGGGCGGAGGCGACACTCAGGTGAGCGGCGGGGGACGACAGGCTGGGCGGGCGCGGGGGGGATCTGTCCCCCGAGCTTCTCGAGGCTGGGCCCCCCGGTGCTGTCATCTTTTGGGGGGACTCTCTCCCTTTCCCAGGATCGTCTCCACCTGCCTCCCCTCTCCTCTGCAAAGGGCGTGAGTGAGCACCCCCATAGGGGTCCCTCCCCTCTGCTAGGAGAATTTGCAAGATCGGGCCTATGGGAAGATTAGGGGGGGGGGAATTCCGGGCATCTGGCCCCTACTGGGAAGGGAAGGAGGGCGAGTTTCTGTTCCTTATTTTTATTATGATTATTATTTTTAATGCTCCTGTGTAGGGAAAACCTTGATCTTTTTCGCCCCAATGTGAGCAGCTCCGGGAGGCTGGGAGGAAAGGGGGGCCCCTATCTCCACCCCAAACCCCTCCATACACATATATACACACACGAGCAACCCAGGGGTGAGATTTTTAGCTTATTAATCTTCACGCTTTCCAAGTTGTCAGGCTGTCACCCCTTCATAGCCCTCATCTACGTTTGCATTTTTTTTTTTTAACAAATTGTAGCCCCTAGCCACTCTGCTTGATCTCTCAACTGCTGTCACAAAATAGGGTCTGATCTTGAAGCTTTTGCATAAGGAATCGATTGCCCATCCTTATGGATTTGTTTGTTTGTTTGTTTACTTATTTATTTTTAAAGGGGTGAGCAGGTAGAGAAAAGGCAAACGATCAAACAAACCAAAACCAGGTTGTCAAGATGAGTGGCCAGTTAGCCATGTACTCCGCCTCGCCTCCGGTGTTTTGTTTGTTTTGTTTTGTTTTGATGCTGGTCCTTGCTATGAATCAGTGGGGGAAAGTCGTTACTGGTTTAGGTTGCCATGCTAACCATACTAACTCCTGAGCTGCCCTGGATGAGATTTCTTAACCCTGGCTACTGCAGTTAGCAAACTTGGGAGCTGTCTGAAAAGGCTTGGGGAAGCAATGAGTGGCAGGCCATGGAAAAAAGCGTGCTCCCTTTTGAAAATACTGTTGAGAATCCTATTTTAAACAAGATAGTCTTGCCTGCTAATAGATGGTGGGGAGGATTGTCTGCTGGATCTGAGCCCCAAGTTGGTTTGAACCCAGGATGGGTAATAAATGCTTTTAGTGTGCTAAGTTGACCCGCTCTGCTCCATGTTCTCTTTGGGAACCTCTGAATTGGCATGGCAATGGAAGGCACTTTGATTGTACAATAAATATAGAGCCAGAAGACATATGTGTGGAGAAATTAATGTGTATTTCATCTTTTGCTTAGAACAGGACTTTTGTGGGTTTTTTTTTGGGGGGGGGGAGGGAGCCAGGAGATGGTGATCATTTTCACACAGATGTGAGTTTCTCTGATTGTCAGAGATGCCTGAGTATATATAGCTTATAAAGTCCTAATACTCCACCAGCCAGCCAGGGGTGAAGAGAGATATCGCCTTAGGAATGATGAAGTTTGGAGTTTTTTTTCCTCAAATGCTCCTGATCCAGTCTTTAGTGCGTCTTAGAGCCCTCCTGCTATGTCAAGGACAGAGGGAGGGAGATGGAGTTCCCTGCAAACCAATTTTGCTCACACAGAGGTGTTTTATTTAGTCTTCAAAGCAATCTCCCAAGCTGGGATTGTCAAATATCCTCACCATGGCACTGTCGTGATTGACAGGCAAGGAAGCTGACTTCTATGAATGTCCCTCTCATTTTAGAGGTCCCCAACCTTATATGGTCTACTGCCCCCTTTTCTGAATGATACAAATAAAATAAGACAAATTAAATCACTCCATGAGCCTCTTGGGCTTGCCCCCTGAAAGTGTGGATAGGGAACTTACTTTGGGAAGCACTATTATTATTAATTATTACTATTGTTTTAGTTTTTGAGCCACACCTGGTGGCACTCAAGGGTTACTCCTGGCTCTATGCTCAGAAGTTAACTCCTGGTAGGCTTGGTGGACCATATGGGATGCTGGGGATTGAACCTGGGTTGGCTGCATGCAAGGCAAACACCCTACCCGCTGTGCTATCACTCCAGCACCTCACATTTTTTCTTTTTTTGTTGGGGGTGCCCACACCTAGCATCACCTAAGGGTTACTTCTGGCTCTGTGCTCAGAAATCAGTCCTGGCAGGGGCCGGAGAGATAGCACAGCAGTAGAGTATTTGCCTTGCACGCAGCGGACCCAGGACAGGACAGACTGTGGTTCGATTCCCAGCATGTTATTTCCGAGCTAGCCACAGCGATTCCTGGCAGCGCTCAGGGGTTATTCCTGGCTCTACGTTCAGAAGTCACTCCTGGTAGGCTCAGGGGACCATATGGGATGCCGGGATTGAACCTGGGTTTGTCCAGGTTTGGCAGCATGCAAGGCAAGACACCCTACTGCTGTGCTGGCCCCTCAAATTATTTTTGATATGCTTAAATTTTTTTATTGAGGTATAATTGACATACAACAGTTTTTTAACGGTTTGATATTTATTTTGTCAAAAGATCACCTTTAAATTTATTTACTAGAATTAGCTTAATTTTTTAATTGGATTTTCAGGCCACATCCCTTGGTGTCCTCTTGGCCTTGCTCAGAGGATTGTGCCGCTGGAGATTATGTTGGAGTTGGCAGAATGCAACGGAAGTGCCTGAACCCCTGTACTATCTCCAACCCTATTTTAATTTACTATTAATATAGCTACTTCTAGCATGTGGCACTTTAAAATTAAAAAAAATTTCTATTTTTGTTCTTTTGGATATGCTACTTGTTCTTTACACTAAAGCATGTTAGTTTTTTTATTAGTATTTTTATAACATCTCAAAAATTATTTTCATGGAGGCTGGAGAAGTGGCACTAGAGGTAAGGCAGCGGCCTTGCAAGCGCTAGCGTAGGACTAAGGTTCGCTAGTTTAGGACCGGATCTAGATTCAATCCCCTGGCATCCCATATGGTCCCCCAAGCCGGAGGCGATTTCTGAGCGCATAGTCAGGAGTAACCCCTGAGTGTCAAATGGGTGTGACCCAAAAAGCCAAAAAAAAAGTTATTGTCATGGCGGGAGCAATAAGATGTGTGTAGGGTGCTTGTCTTGTATGTTGCTAATCCGGGTTTTATTCCCCAGCATCCCATATGGCCCCCCTACTACCACCAATAATGATTTCTGAGCACAGACCCATCAGTAACCCCTAAGCATCTTAAGGTGTGTCCCCCAAACAAAAGCACAAAAGACAAAAATTATTGGCAAGTCTGAATTTTGTCAGATTACTTCACTTTGGGGCAGGGGTCTCAAACTCTCGGCCTGCGGGCTATTTGCAGCCCTCCGTACAACATTTTGTGGCCCTGCCCTAGAGGAATCTGTTTTTGTTTTGTTTTGTTTTGTTTTAGTTGTTTGGGTCACACCCCCCAATGTTCAAGACTTACTACTGACTTTGCACTCAAGGATCACCCCGACTTTGCCTCCTGCAGCCCCCAGGTAAACTGAGTTTGAGACCCCTGCTTTGGGGTGAGCTAGGCTGTATACCCATTGTTATACAGGTATAAAAGTCCCATTCAGGGACTTTTCCTGTCTATGTACTAAGGAGTGACCCCTGAGGTTTTGGGCCAGAACCTATAAGCCAAGTTACTTAACGCCATACTGTTTGCTCTGGTCCACCATTGCTTTCCTTTTAGACGTATTTTAGTTTGAACAGTGATCTGAAGAAATTATAATTTATTACCTCTCCTTTTTTTTTTTTTTTTTTCTAATTTGGGTGGGGTTGCACACAGCTGTGCTCAGGGCTTGCTTCTGGTTCTGCACTCAGGAATTACTCCTGGTGATACTGGGGGTGGGGGTTATATGGGATATGGGATATCGAGAATTGAACCTGCTACGTGCAAGGCAAGTGCTCTCCCCACTGTCCTATCTCTTTGGCCCCCTTTATTTCATTGGATATGCAGTTTTTCCCTCTTTGCTACTTTTTTTTTTGGGGGGGGTCACACCTGGCAGCACTCAAGAGTTAATCTCCTGGCTCTGCACTCAGAAATCGCTCCTGGCGGGGTGGGGGGGCATACGGGATGCCAGGATTCAAACCATCGTTCTGCTGTTTGTAAGGCAATGTCCTACTGCTGTGCTATCTCTCTGCCGCCCCCCCCCCTTGGTTCCTTGAATCATGTGTTTTGGTTATATAAACCATTCAGATCAATGGTCAGTAGCATAACTGCAAAGTGAAATTTTGGTGGTTTCACTATAGAGACAACAGAGGACTTTAAAAGTTAGCATTAACATATGTGATTACTATTTTTGTAGTGTGGGGAATATTATAAAATTTTTGTCTTCAATATTTTTTCCGCGTCAACAGCAATTTTTAGTGTTACCAATAGTCTAAAATAATCATCACAGGATTGAAGGTGGTTATTTTTTTTTTTTTTTTTTTTTGGTTTTTGGGCCACACCCGACAGTGCTCAGGGGTTACTCCTGGCTGTCTGCTCAGAAATAGCTCCTGGCAGGCTCGGGGGACCATATGGGACACCGGGATTCGAACCAACTACCTTTGGTCCTGGATCGGCTGCTTGCAAGGCAAATGCCGCTGTGCTATCTCTCCGGGCCCTTTTTTTTTTTTTTTTTTTTTTTGCTTTGTTTTTGGGCCACACCTGGCGTGCTCAGAAGTTTCTCCTGGCTCTGCACTCAGAAATCGCTCTTGAGGGCTGGAGCAGTGATGAAAGCAGTAGGGCATTTATTTGCCTTGCACACGCTGACATAGGACTACCACCGTTCAATCCCCCCGCATCCCATATGGTCCCCCAAGCCAGGAGCGATTTCTGAGCACATAGCCAGGAGTAACCCCTGAGCGTCACCAAGTGTGGGCCCCCCCCCAAAAAAAAAAGAAAGAAATCGATCCTGGCAGGCTCGGGGGACCATATGGGATGCCGGAATTCAAACCAGGGTCTGTCTTTTGTTGGCCACGTGCAAGGCAAACACCTTACTGCTGTGCTATCGCTCCTGCCGAGGACTGAGATTTCTCCCCCGCTACACACACTAATTTTTTTGTTTTGTGTTGTGCCTGCTTGTAGACCTAATTCCTGGCTCTGTACTCAGGGATTACTCCTGGTGGTGCTGAGTTTTTTTTAATCTTAGCATTCCACCTAGGTTGGCCACATCTGCAGTTATTTTTCAATATTTTCTCTGAAACCTAACATACTTGGCAGTTATTACATGCCTTTCCCATCTGTTCTGTAAGGTCTGTGGTAGCAGAAAGACCTGTTAACTACGGTGCACCTTGGCTTGCAGCAAAGAATAAAATAAGGAAATATTGGTTGAATAAATTGATTATAGAGTGGTTGTTCTTGGTTATGTTAAAAAAAAATCAAACTGAAACACTGGTTCTTGATCTGTAGGTACACGTCACATCTTTAGACTGTACTTGAGGGGCCAGCAGGGAGGGCATTTGCTTTTTATGAGACTGAGTGGGGTTCAATT